>NW_017306339.1:815609-819647 GCF_000935625.1 Nanorana parkeri
GTGACACAGCCGACATGCTGATCCCGGGCTCGCACCGGGGCACAGCGGAGCCCGGGATCAGCGGGACAACGGCAGGGGGGGGCCGCGGAGGGGGGGGGACACACACCGATCGGCACCCCATACACGCGATCCGACGGCTCTAAAGCCGGCGGATTGCTTGTATGGTATCAGGCATCGCTGACTGTTTTTAAAAAACGGCAATTTCCCGCTCGCGCGCGCCTCTTTCCCGCTCGCGCGCGTGTCTGAGTGTCAATTTCCCGCTCGCACGCGTGTCTGAGCGGACATCTAGAGACGCCCGCTCAGATCTAGAGAGCTCCGGGCACGCCTCTTTCCCGCTCGCGCGCGTGTCTGAGTGTCAATTTCCCGCTCGCACGCGTGTCTGAGCGGACATCTAGAGACGCCCGCTCAGATCTAGAGAGCTCCGGGCCGGCCGTTTTTCTACTACGGCCGGCCCGGAGGAAATTAAACATTTGCAGGGTTATTCATAAAAGTGTGCCTTCTCCAAACTCTTCACTCTTTTGTGAACAACCCTGTTGGACTCAGCTAATGTTATAATTTCAATGAAAAAATTGAATTGTATACCAGTGTCTCTAAGACCTATTTATACTTAGAATAAATGTATTTGAAAATAAAATGATTACAATGGGTTATGAAAAACTGTGTGATGTTTCTTTCTTAAAATAAGCCATTGAGTTTTTGGAATTTAAAGGTCTATTTAATCAACCTAGTATAGCTTGAAAGCCTCTTACAATCTGATGACTACAATATCTGAGTTTAAGTTTCTTCATGTAAGGATACTTTACTGCAGATAATAGTTGAAATACAAATGCTCATTTTGTTTTCATTGATTTAACGTCATCTGGCGCAGCTATTTTAATAAAGCATACAGTATAAATAAATAGATGTGGGATTACACTGTCTCATAGATCTTTGCATAATATTATGAAGGTCATTGAGACTGTGAGTACAACTATGATAAGTTAATGGTTTGAATAGGAGAGAATTCTAGAAAGAAATCCATATGCAAACTCTGCTGCATAAATCAGAGAAATATAAGCACATGATGTGCATATTACTGTTTGCTTGTTCAGCCCATCAAATTCAATTATGTTTTCTCTTTTTTTAGGAAATATGAACTTCATGTAAATTTGTATTCTATTCAATTAGCCTTCTCACATTGTCAAAAGCCAGTTTCTGAAAATGAAAAGTGAAATTTTGCATTTTCTGCATTTTAATTTATTCCATATTTGTTTTGATGCTTGTGGTAAAGATAAGATAGTTAGATAAGTAAGTTTTAGTAATTGTGGCAATGCTATATTAGAAAAGGAGCAACATCTCTGTGTTTAGAAGTAGTCCAGCTATGCATGTGTTAGTGTAGCTAATAGACCAGCACCTCTTGTAGTGAAATTGTTGTAGACATGAATCAAAATACCATTATTCTGACCAAAGAGGGGCATTGTAACTTGGTGGGTAGGTATCTTTATTACAGAAGAAAAAATAGAAAATGCTATATGTAGTGCATAGCCCAACTTGGTCTGGTGCTTTCCAATTCCAATAATAGACTAGACTAATGTACATTGTACCCACTATGTATATGATATCCGATAAAGGGCAGATTTGGACATCACTTCACTTAAAAGTCATAGATTATTTGGAGCTTAGATTGCCAGTAACAAGGGCACACTAAACATGGAAAATCTGGAAAAATGGTGGTTTGAGGATAAGATATTATCAACAATAAAACAATATCTACAATTTAATTTAATCAGGATAGTGCACCAGAGCTCACAGAAACATGTCCGCTTTCATACAGCGAAAAGCCATGCGCCACAAAGAGAATTTCAGCCAAAGGGCCAACAACACTGCAGTTGGTCACAGCCATGAGATACAGGTAAGAATACATCTGAGATGGGACATAATGGATAGAAAACTTTATGTTCAGATATTTTATGTTATAAATTGTACTTTCATAGAGATCCGCAGAAGACACAGATTGTTTACAGGATTGCACTTTAAAAGAAGTGTGTCCTTTTGTTTATTCATTTAGACTACTAATAAGTTAACATAAATAACCTTTGTTATGTCAACCCTTTCTAATTTCCAAGTTCCAGTGATTTGCATACAGTTATTCCTTTTCCATTTCTTACATCAATGCCACTAAAATAAAACCTCCTTAAGGAGGTGCTGTTGTTAGGTGTTGTCCACTTGTTGTTTATGTCATTTTGGCTTACACGCACCTGACCAACATAGCCCACAACATTGGTGCTAATTACAAGTTGTATTTCTCTAGGCTGCAAGGTTTTTACATTGTCAATGACAGTATTCCAAAATGATCTAAAGGCAATATCACATCTCAGTTAACAAACCCAGTCTGATGAACATATTATACCTTCACTCTAGAGAGTTGGTTAATTTCTTTAGCCTGCAGCAGTTTGTTTTTCGTGCATCTAAAATCAATAATCAGTTTTCCTCAATTCCCTATAAACTTATAGCTAGGTTCCCATTATCTTTTGTAACAACCTAGCTTCATCTGCAGCTGCAAGACAGAATTCATCAGCATGCTAACTTTGTCCAATGACAGGTTCTCTTAAGGTATCAGCCCTAATGTTGCACCAACACCATCCGCCCAAGTACATGGCATTACAAGTTAACTGTCCTATCACTGTTCCAATGTATTACTCCATCATGCAGACAATGCATCCTTTCCTATTTACTGAATATCAGAGGGTTTTTAGGAAGAAATAGTGGTTTTCTTTCAGAGAAGAAAATTGGTGGGAAAATTGGTTTCACCCCCCGCCAATACAAGGGTAAAATATTGGGACATCTACTGCCACCAGCCAAAAAGGATCTCAGAATGCTTGCTGCATTTTCTGATGGTTGCTGGATCCCTCACACTGTAGGTATAGGTGAGGGGGAACCAACAGCCATATGTGGCCTTCCTCTCAACGACACAGGCAAAATGGCAGGTAGCTGCAAACAAAGGAGAGCAATCATACAGCCAGGGGGAAACCTCATGCCTTTTCCCCACCTTTCCCTATGAAAAAATAGAAAAAGGTTTCTTGCCCATCCCCTGCTTTGTGGAACAAATGGAGAGGGGATTCTGCAGCCATGGGGAAGGACAGGCAACAACTAAAAAGTTAAAGCTGATCATTAAAAAATAAATATTGTCTAAATATTGTCTGATGAAAAAAAATGTTGCCTCCGTGCAGCTTCCTGTAATAAATACTGGTCACTACTGCTCTCTCTTCTTGTGCTAGGTGACTGGTCTTGTATCTGCCCCATTCTGTAGTTTTCTGCAGAAAGCCTGGGTGGACCTGCTGGTTCCATTCTGCAGCTCTGCTCTCTGCACTGTACAACAGACATGCTGTATTTTTAGGCATTACACACCAACAAACATTTAGGGTTTGAATAGGACACACAGAGGACAATTTTTTTTGATATGCCCTTGCATTGAGCCTATGTTGATCAATGCAGATCAATTCAGCTCAACCCATTGATGTGAATAAACCCTAAAAGAGAGAAGGAGGGAGTGTGAGTGTTAAAAGTAAAGATAAATAGTAGATATGTGCACCAGCAAAAAAAAATGTGAACTTTTTCTAAACTAAACTTTTAAAAAGTTTAGTTTTGTTTGGTTTTCATTTGGATTTTCCGTAATTTAGTTTTTCGGGATTTGGGTCCGAAAGTCAACGTATTTCGGAATTTGGATTCGGAAGAAATTCGTTAGCAGTAGTCTGTACGAATATTTGTTGCAGCAAAGTGACATTAGACAAAAGTCTGCAGAAGAGAAATAAAAAGTGTGAGGTTCCCCCCAATTGATACTAGACCCTTTAGGTCTGGTAGGAATGTTAGGAGGGACCCCCAAGTTAACAAAAGTGCATGGGGTTCCCCCCAAAAGCCTTACCAGGTCCTTTAGGTCTAGTAGGAATTTTAAGGGGGAACTCCACTCCTCAAAAATGGGGGGAAAACGTGGGGTCCCCCCTAAAATTCCTACCAGACTCTTGATCCGAGCACAGGCCGGTAGGGCAGGAAGGGGGGGGG
>NW_017306339.1:819658-825458 GCF_000935625.1 Nanorana parkeri
TCTGTGTCGGGCCGCGGGGGGGGGGGGGGGGGGGGGGGGGGGGGGGCGATCGAGCCCCCCCCCACCCCTTCGACTTACCAGGCCTCGGCATTGGGGAGATGGGGACAAGGGCCTCTTCCCCACAACCATGACCCAGTGGTTGTGGGGGTCTGCGGGCAGGTTACCTTGGGACGCTGAACTGCCATTAAACAATGACAACTGGGCGGAGGCAGCCGTGACTTCACGGCCAGCTTCACCTAGTTGTTATCCATTGGCCGGGACCTGCTAGAAGACTCTAGCAGGCCACGGCCAATAGGAAACAGTTGGGCGGAGCTAGCTGTCACTGCTAGCTCCGCAGTGAGGCGAATGCCGCTTGGCAGCTATTCACTAACTGCTGTTTGGCCCCTATGTGAACAGGGTCGAACGGCAGTGAGTGAGCTTGCCGGAGCTTTGGCTCAGCCGATCCAGATGTTGGATTGGCTGAGTCAAACTCCTTCTGCAATTTGGCTCAGCCGAACATGCAGAGCATGAACCGAAGCCAGCAAGCCAATGTATGGCTAAAATCATACAGCGTTCTGCTCACTTCACTTCGGGTGGGTTATTCACTCGGCTGCCTTCGGCTGCTTTGTGAATAACCCTCTTAGGGCCTGTTCACACAACGTCCGTTTTCTGTGCTAACCTGATCCGTACGCTCCTGCACTAAAAATGCATCCCAATGTATCCCTATGTGTTTTATGGGCTACAGTTCTCACGTGCGCAATCCGTTCAGGTTACGACAGAAAAATACTGCATGTCACATTTTGTAAGGTCAGGAAACGGTCCGGAAACACAAAACACATCAAAAACGCGTCAAAAATGCACTGCACTGCAGCTAACAGCCCCACTCCAGCCCCACTTTTTTTTACTGGAACGCATCAAACACGCGGCAAAACACATAGCACCGCGTCTGCTGATCCGCCCCTGATCTGGACCTGATCAGGACCTGCAACTCATGTGAACAGGCCCTTAGTGTTACAAGTTGAAAACCCCTATTTCCCACAACATCCTATCTGCAAACACACCCTGTCACATGTCTTTCCAAAGAAAAAATAAGCTTCTGTGCAGATGCACTTTACCCAGAAATATAACACTGATTTTATAAAGAAAATGCCCTTTCAAAATGAATTGCAGCTAGCAGTGTCTTAGAAGTAAAATGTATGTGGACTCAGGGAAAGGCAACAAAATGCAGCCATCAAAAAAAATATAAAATATTCCCTTTTAAAACACCCATTAGGCCTGTTATGTGCACATAGAGAGGCTGTAATGGGGCTTAAGGACACTCATCAGCAGCATTAAAATGTAAACATCCTTACCTCCCCCACCTGTAAATTCCTCAAGATACACATGTTTCTCCTTAAAGGACATTAATAAAAGATTTTCATCTACTTTAATATACCAGTGCGTACAAACCCTACACTAATCTGTCTCTATATACATTATCAGCAACAATGCCTATCCTTTCCACATCCCAGCTAGGCACGCTTTCAATATGGCTGTTGGGAACCCTGCTTTTCTATAGTATTGGTCTGGTATTAACGAAAGTCCTATTATGGACTATTTTACGCCACCTGAAACCCAACCTGAGCCTGAACCTGACGTTTATCCGTAGTTAATTTTCTTTTGTTTCTTGGTCCAGTTTCATTAAGCCTCATACTCCACACTGGTCAATGGATGCTCTTTCTCTCCTTCTGTTCTCCATCAGGAATACACCTAACATTACCCTGCTCCCCCAGGACAGATGAAACCACACAGTGATCACATTGGGATAGCTCTTGTTTCCCTTCACAGAACATAAGATGCCTGTTCCTCTCATAGCAACAGCTCAGCTATTACTCCCCAATGTTGCCCCTTCATGTCCCCTCTCTCCTGATTGGAGAGAACCCCACCAAAGTGAGCAGTCCCCTGCATACAATTCCCTAAAATGTCCCTTATCAGTACCTTTTTACAATATGGGAACACTCAAGCTGGAATTATATTGTAAAAAGGAAGGAGTTGAATCTGTCAGTCATTGGACTGAAAATAGTTTGAAGTGCCTGCTGCACACAAAACAGTGTTGTGACTGATGATGATAAAATATGTGTTTGAAATGACTGCCATGGATGGCGTCTTGCAGAACCTCTGAGATGTGAAGACAGATCACCAGCACTCCACAATGCAAATAAAATATATTGTTTATTGCAAATAATGTCACACAGGTCAAAATAGCCAACATTTCGGGGCTGCGGAGGGTCCCTTTCTCAAGGCGACACAGTGACAAATGGTTGTGAACAGATATATATACACATGCACTAATACAGTCATTGGACTGCCTCACACAACATCGTTGGCTCCTAGTGATTTATAACCTCAGAAATAATTACAGTTCAGGCACACTGATTCTAAAAAATAGTTAGGGATGAAGAAGAACCTGTGACAAATGACAGCTGCCTCGCTGGCTAACACGACATTGTTCTACACAGTGTTTAATTTAGTGACTGTGGCATATATTTAACATTTGCAGAGAGCAGTGTGAAACCTCAAATTAATTTGGAGGGATTCTCAAGTTGTCACAACTGTAGGTCAGTCTCAGCGAACTGGATTGTAATCAGTAGTGTCACGCAGAAGCCAATTTTATTTTAAAAGATAGGCAGAAAATACAGATTGAAGTTGTAATGCCTTAAATAAATTGCCAGGACTAGGATTTAGACCCCCCCTATCCACAGATAGTCACCAATAAGGGTCACACTTTTGTAGTTGTATTCTCCCTGACAAATGCAGGAAAACAAATTACCTGCAGTAGGGCAGAATGATGAACAAAAGGAACTTCTAAGTGTCAGTTGGGATGAAACTATGGCAAAATCACTTTTTACAATCACAAGTTCTTTAAAAAAATAAAATACTGGGTTTGAATTTTGTCTTGGTTTTTGCATTTCACTGTTGCTGATCTCCTCCAGCCGCTTTCAACAAAAAGCCCCCAAAAATGAATTGTCAAAAACACCTGCATTATTTATTTTGGGTTTACTATGTCTGAACTGTAAATAATACTAAACTGATACATATCACTAAGAAGTGGCATTTTGTGCCATACTTCATGCATTTGGTAATAGTGTCAACTTTATCAGATTAGTTAAAGCTGAATATGCCTATATTTTGCCTTCCCTACTACCTTTGCCCCCTTAACATGCTAATGACATTTGTAAATAAAACCTTCCCAATTTAATTACAAAAGGAACCAAATGACAGAATAAGTTACTGATCTGGAACAAGTATGCCCATTTGGAGTTCTGTCTTCACTGGTTGCACACTTGTTCCAGGTCATTATTTTATAGTAATTAACTTACTAAATAGTGAAGTGACCCTTAAGGTAGTAAAACAGGGATATAGGTATTGCCTGCAAAGTTTTCACCTTTAAAAACAAGTTAACTAGCAAGTTCCAAATTATTTTTTTTACAGGTACGTTTAAATGCCTGTAGATTAGTTCATATAGGACAAACCTCAACCATCTACAATTGTATCAACACAAAATCTTTGTAGGAAACTAGTCTACATTACATTTGTTTACTTCATTTTGGCTGCTTGCAATTTCCTTTTCCTTATTTCTATTTATGTAGATTTATTTTAATGAATGTGCTACTGCTTGTTGCATTTCAATGTCTCATTAAGCAGTATTTTTAGCACCATTACTTCTGTATAATCCACAAACAAGGCACTGTTGTAAATAAATATTTCATGAGGTAAAATTCTCACCCCTCAAAGTACTTTATTCATGCACAAATTATCACGCTTACTGTTGAATACTGTGTCCTCTCATAAAACAGGATGCATACTCATGTCTTCCTTATCATCATTTACCTTCTATCAGTATTTCATAAATATATCCAAATAAAAGGAAAAATGTGTCTGATAAGTCTATACCCTAGATCACCCAAAGATGGAATACTGCAACATAATGATTCTGATCTTCAACATTTATCACCAGAGTTAGCTTCAACATTACTCATAAAAATTGACTCCATCTCCCATTCCTTACAGGCATAAAATATCCTGAAATTTATTTAGGAAAGCACTACTTTTTTAAAAAGGAAAATCTTCAGTGGACCTAATTGGTTAATGCCACCTCACATTTCTTTGGTTTATGTCTGTTTGCTTTGTGTCCATTTAATAACTTCAACCCAAGCACTTTCAATGTTCAAATTATAACAAATGGCATTGATTCTTGAAGTAACAGATTTTTCAAGTGTATCTAAAGCCACAACTGTTCTTTGAATTGAGCATAGAATGGTTAACACCCCTGGTTAACACCTCTGCTTATTTTTTTTTCCAGCGATCTCTGTCGTATTGGAGATTTCCCTCAATTTCCTGTTTCGGCTTTAGATACATGTAGAGGCTGATTCATAAATGTTCCACCCAGTGCACAGCTGGGTGGATGACATTTGCATGGTAATAGGGCCATAGATGGTGCTGAAGAGCATGGGACATTGCTATGCTCCTCAGTTACATATAGTGGTACTAGTGCCATGCACAAAGCATGGCACATTAGAAATCAGCCCCTTAAACAACTACATTAGCAGAATATTGGTATTGCTGTAAACATGCTTGGAAGTCAATGGACTTAAAGTGACAGGGGTTAAATCTTAAAATAGCATTTAAGTACCTTAATTATTAACCCCTTCGTGACTGACGACGTACAGTGTACGTCGCCAGCATCGGGGCTGTTTAAACAGACTCCCGGCGACTTTTGCCGCCGGGACTCTGTTTAAACTTGTAGAGCCGACTGTCGGCTTTACAACAGAAGCGATCCTGGCGACTTACCTGTCGCCAGATCGCTTCTGCGTCCCGAAGAAGGAGGCCTAAAATGTGGAATATAACATGGGTGCAAAAATTGAAAAAAGGGCCTCAGTCATGAAGGGGTTAACAACAATGTATCTTATTTGTGTATCACTCGGCTGTAGATTGATAGATCCTCAAATCATCTTTGAATTAGTGCGGACACTGTCCTTACTTCTGGAGGATGGCTACTTTTGTTCCCCATAGTCCCTGTGTGTGCTGTAATGCATTTTTAAGATTTAACTCCTGAGTTAAGAGTCACTTTAATTTAGTAAATGATATGCCCATAAATAGCTCATCTCCAGTATGGTAGCAACTAAATGTTTTAATATATGGGAAAAATGAAAACAAAAGCCTCAGAAGGAAAGTTATTAAAATATAGACAGAAATGTATTAGCTTGTAACTTGTGCAGGTTCTTTCAGGGTAAACTTTATCTTCCTGTCAGCATCTTGCTCCCACTCTAACACTACACTGGCTCTATCCAGTTTAACACATTGCTTATTCATCTGTGGAAATTAGATTCAGTGTGATCGTGTAACTGTATGCAATTTAATTCAGTTAAAGATAAAACCTGGTAACAGAATTAAAGAAATATCTTGTAAAGCTGACAATGTGAAAATTCCAAAGTACCTGTAGTCTGTCAGAATCATCATTAAAACTTACGATAAACACAGATAATAAATGGAAATTTGGTGAATCCTGAAGGTTTTTCTTTATTCAGATCAGTTCATGTGCATAATGATTAAATTGTTTTAAAATTCAAGAGCAAAGGCATGTCTTCTTTCATATGAAGCATTGACAGTATGAGATAAAGGTACAATGTGATAATTATTTGTGATGGATAGAACTTTAAATACATGATACAATTAAAGCTGAACTCTGGCTAGACAGCCAAATACTCTAATACATATATGGGAGCTGTTTTACCAGCAGTGGCGTCGCTACAGGGGGGTAAGGGGGGGCAATTGCCCCCCC
>NW_017306339.1:825531-832099 GCF_000935625.1 Nanorana parkeri
CCAGCCGCAGGTGCAGTGGCTCCCGCCGCCACCTGCACCGCTACAGATGAGGCTCTGTAATCCGGCGACCGCTCGCTCCTCGAGGGAGTCCTCAAGAGGCCCCAGCGGGCTGCCATCTAACATGCCTGACAGCCAGCGGCGGTCTACTGTGGGCGACAGTGCCTATGTACCAGATATAGAGCGGAGTAAGGCCAGAACTATGTAGGAAGCCCAGTCGGAGGAGAGCACCATCCCCCAGCCTGTCACCCCTTTCATGGACTTACTAGGAGTCCTCACCTCACCCGACCATTCACACTACTGTTACATGGATGGCAAAAGTGGCAGGCAGGGGCGGGGAGAAGGTGGGGCAAGAGGCAGAGGGGGAGGGGGGCCAAGCAGCCCAGGGGGCAAGTACAACCCAAGGGGCCTCTGGGTTGTACTTGCCCCCTGGGCTAAAAGTTGCCAGTCAGCCCCTGCTGTATTCCGCACCTACTGGGCGCTGAGAGCTGATTTAATTGCGGATGGCGTCGGCGGTTGCGGTATTCAGGATTGTGGGCGGCGTTGGACTACATGTCGGAACCGCAGGGCACAGATGCCATCCGCAATTAAATCAGCTCTCGGCGCCCTGCGGTTGCGACATGCAATGAAAATTATTAGTGCCCCCCAAGATTTGACTGTGGTATCTTATGTGCCCCCCTTTATATTGTTCCTAGAGTCGCCACTGATTACCAGCAAAACATTTTGGATTCTTGTCCATATTGTTGTGTGATTTACACAGCTCTGTTGCACAGCACAGCCTTCTCTGACATGATTTAATTTTGCTCTGCTGCAGCTAAGCAAGAATTACATGTCATGTCCCAACCCCAGCCTGCGACTAGACAGTGAAAGGGCAGTCAGAATATTGCTGAGCTATACTCTCTGTCACTCTGCACTCTCCTCCTATCAGCATGCCCCAGCACATGAGCACAGCAGCACTGCTGATTGCCCCTTTGTTCTGTTTCTCCCTGTTTTGGTCAGAGTTTTAAAATAAAAATAAATTTAAGGTTGTATTAATACAGAGCTGCATTCATTTGTGTATTTTATAACTGCCTGTAGTTCAAGTAAATTACAGTCACATATGTTAATAGAACTAGTGGAAGCAAAAAAAATAAAAAAAAATCACTGAGAAGTAGGAATTTTTACCACAAGACACATGCTTGATATGTTCTGCCAAACAACTTCTTCCTATTTCTCCTAGAGATTTTTGTATTTTCTGTGTACGCTAAAGTGTATACTCTCAGCTCATTCACAGCATCTCAAAGATGCCATGAGGTAGTCTGATGCCAGGGAGGCTGTAACTTCTGTGTACATAAGCAGAAGTTACATCATCAGTGGCCACCCAATGGTCGAAAAGGAATCCTAGGAACCCAAAGGTCCAAAACAAGCAGAACTGTCCTTTTGACAGTTTTTACCTGAACAGATTCTCCATTGTGAGATTTCCCCTCACCTTCTATTTCTGTGACAAATCTAAAATTTTGGATTTCTCAAAATTTCCTGTACTAGAGAAATTGGTCAACCAAAAATAGAGAGAAGTATTCTCCCCAGGGGAACAGAGATAGCTATAAATCTCTGGGAAAACAAAAAGTACCTTGCATTGGGGCAACCCCCGCACAGCAAGGGTTAAGTGCTTGTTTTGTCCAGAGAACTGGAGTAAAGAAATTTTACTTACCTGATCCCTATTCCCACTAGTTCCATCAGGGCTACTAAATGGGTCCTCACAGCCTCTTCTCCCCTTTGCTCAGATGGTCTATGTACTGATGATGTCATCACATCTAATGCAGGTTCCATAGACCCGCATTAAGGTGGCCATACACTTTACAACCATCGCAAGACCTTAGTCTTGCGATGGTTGTAAAGTACTTAAAAAAAGTATGATCTGCCCATCTTGGACAGGCAGATTGTACTTGCGATCATCGCAAGCCCACCCCCTTAGGGGGCGGACTTGCGATGACTGCAATGAGGGGCGGGCTTGCAAGGACGGCAAACGGGCAGTGTGCACGTGCGCACACCGGCACGTTCGTCAGTTGTCGAACAAGCAGGCCACTCACTCGCCGAGAATCATACGATTCCCGGCGGGTTTTCCAGCCTGCTTGTTCGATGGAAGACGTGCGACCGTACAGTAGAAACGGTCGCACGCCTTCCATACACTGTATTCTCGTACGATCGTGGGATTTCCCGCGATTCTCGTACGAGAATCGTACAGTGTATGGGCACCTTTAGATGCAAGGATGTCGAGAGACATTCCACCAGCCAGAGGGGGAGAAGTAGAGAGCGCTAACCACTGTGGGAACAGGGATCAGGTAAATACATCTGCTTTACTTCAGCCCCTAGACAAAAATCAAGCACTTAATCCTTGCAGTGTGAGGGTAGGGTAGTTTTTTTTTTAGTTTACCCTGAGATGGGCAGATTTAAATGCACTTCAATTTTTCCCATAAAGGGCACACAAAACAGATACTGTAACCTACAGTTCATGTTCCTTCAAAGTCTTATGGATTGATTTACTAAAAGAGTAAATACTTTACACATACCAAAGGGAAGTTCACTGTTTGGTAAATAAGGTGGAGCTGTGTTTACTTTGAATACCCAATAATGTGCAAGGGTAATTAAAAAGTTTAGATTTTTTTTCGTTCAAACTTATTGAGTGATAGGAGTAAACAAGTCACATTCACTGATCTCACTAAACATTCCTAAGAGAACAGTTACTGCTCCCCTCTGAAGTCACTTTTCAACTAATTTATCAGTAAACATGGGAGCTGACTGAAGTAGTATTAAACCTTCTGCCTTTTTTTAAATGTACTGGATAATGCCAAGCAGGGCAATATTACCTAGTATTTTTTTTCCTTAAATACTAAATGTGCCCAAACATTGAATTACCCTATCTGCTCACCGCCAGTGGCTCCAGGTCCACAGCGCTGGATGTGTGCTTCCTATTCTTAGAAGAGATGAAATGCTTAGAAAACTGTTGCAATATGAAGCGCTGTGGTTCTTTTATTTGTAATTTTAGATTCCACAGGGACTTAACTATCGGTGGGTCACTAGTTTTATACAATTTGTGATTGTCAAAATATTTTGATCCCACTGTCAATCTGGGTTTTACTATTTAATGTTTGATTTTGATGACGTTAATCCAATAATTCTGAAATGTGTTTTTTTCTTTTTCTCTGCTTTGTTTTTAATGTAATCGCATGGACTGTTTATTAGATACAGGTGCTCCTAAGTGTTTCTCCCCACCCTGTGTGGTGTGCTATTTTAGTGGTGTTGGTCCCAACCATCTATGACTAAGGCTGAGTAAGACAGAAAGGCATCAGTGGTTGTTCTTTGTATAGATGCATGTGGAATAAAGTTTGAATTTCTTTGGAAGATCATTGTGTGTTTGTTCTACAGTTTTTGAGCCTATGACTCCAGAAGACAGTTGCACCGAATATGGATTGCAAGGATGCATGATAGGGGTGAGCTGTGCACTTTGTGTCTTTAGTCCACAGCGCTGCTTCCCTCACACTTCTGGGTAGTAAAGTGTGTCCCCTGTGCCCTTCACATGCACCACACAACAGGGGCAATGCAGTCTTCAACCACTGTCTATAAGCAGCTGATAGCAGGAGCACGAGAGTGGCTTGTTTACTAAATGAATGGACACATTATCTAGCAAAGTGTATTCAGCTTACTGAATACAGTGAAGCTGTGTTAATTTCACTCATATGCAAGCAAATTTTCTGATTTCTTTTGCAAATGATTGGGCATTTAGTTTCACATTGTTTTGATTTGTATATATACATATATATATATTCATATACTGTATATTTATTAATCAAATATACCCTACTGTAACCCCCTCCTTTCCCATGAAGTCTGTTTTCATGACAAAAACTTGATGAAAAGTTTACACACTGCTTGTAGTACTCCTTAGTTGCTTTATTATAAACAGGCATATAGATACATTTTAGTGTCAAAAAGTCTCATACATTTTACGCTAACAAGCTGATAAGAACATTAGCTAATGAACCCCTGCAGATCAGTCAGATAAAAAAACTCCAAGTGGTCCCTCTGACCAAACAAAATACAATCATTCAAAAGTGACATCAAAAGTATATATATGGTAACATTCCAATTATTGATGTAACATTAATGTCCTAAGGGTCCTTTACTGAAATCCTAAGCAATCCTTGTAAAAAAGAATCACACTATAATACGATAAGAAAACAAGATCAAATTCCCATTATCTACGTGTCTCATAAAGCTCCCAAGTCTAAATTTGTCTTGAAGATTTGTTTTTCATTATTCGTCAAATCAAGATTGAAGAAAAGACATTTATTAAAACAACTGCTGAATAATCCATCTAATACTTTGGTATAATCCAGAAAAATGATTTACAGTAAACCCAATTCTACGACTAACCAAAAGTGGAGCAACTCATAAATATTAAATGGAAGTAGGTAATAAATCAGAAAAGGACAAGGCATGCCACTCACAATTTAAAGGCTGCATCATACCTAACTTGAATATCCAGGATACTTTTCATTTGCATAGCAGAAGGGACATACTGTATCGCCTTCCAAAGCAGATGGATGCTTTATTAATACCCTGAATAGAACACAAGCATTTATTTGAGTCATAACATTTCACAAAAAGCTAAGTTTGTTGGAAAGGTAATATTTCAAATTACTATGGGTAAGTTATGGGAAAACGAAAAAACTTACTTTGGAATGCTAAAACCCCTTATGTAAACTTCTCAAAAATCTATTTCAGTATTCAGTCAAAGAACAAAAATTTAAACACACAAGAAAATATATAGACAAATACAAAAAAAGTTTATTAATATAGATAAACATAACAAACCATAATTCTATAAAAGTTACAGTGAGACAGAATATGGAGCAGTTGCCCATGGCAACCAATCAGCTTCTCTCTTCAGTGTGTTCAGTTAAGATTTGTAAATGAAAGATAGAAGATGATTGGTTGCAATGTACAGCTGCTCCAGATTTTGTCTGCTCCAGTTTTCTTTGGAAATGTTTGAAACATTTGTATTCTTATTAGATGATAACAGATCCTGCTGCACTGGCAAACTGAGGTGTGTCATTTACTAAGGAGTATGGATGCCACCAGGTAGTGCAGTAGCCAAGACACACAGTCACCCTATGGATGCAAAGCATATGCATTCTTGAAAGTATCTTCTAAAATACAAGGGGTAATGTTTTCATATGGGAGTGTATTTTCTATCACCTTCAGTTTAATTATTGCATTACAATCATCTACCTCTCCTGAAACCAATTTCCATAAATAAAGCACTGTGAAATATTTATAACATTTGATCTGACAGACTCACTGAAAAGTCTGTACACTGTTTAGGATAGTCTGCTTTTGTAAGAATCATACTCTTAAACTGAACCCCAGTGTATTTTACTGAATATTGAAGAACAGTAGATGCCAGTAATTAGTCATGAACCTTTAGTGTGTAAATCTTGGGAATATGCATTAAAGTTTAAGTAATGATGTTAAAATAATTGCAAAGGACAAAAGAATATTCTAACCTATGTGTCTAGTTTTTTACTTTACATAGGGGTCTATTCAGGAAGCAGCCAAAGGATCTAGCCGTAGCTTTGGCCGATCCTTCGGCTAGCTTCGGCCCCAGGACCCCTTCGGTTCAGTAGAACCGAAGGGCTGCTATAGCCCGTACAGCCCGTACACTATAGCCCGTACAGCTCCCGAACTTGGCAAAGCGACTCAGTCGAGCCGAACGCATATGCCTCGGCTGAGCCGCGCTAAAAGCCGAAGCTGGCCGAGTGGCCGGCCAGTGGCCGGTCGACAGCCTCCTCTTGACAGCTGGGCGGAGCCAGCCGTGATCTTACGGCTGGCTCCGGCCACTTGCAGAGAGATCAGCGTCCCTGGTTACCAGCTAACCAGGGACACTGAACTCCAGACAGCAAACTCTCCCTGGGGCTTCCGGAGTCTCCCACTCCCGGACGCCAAGCAGAGAAACACTGCTTTTTCTTTTTTTTCTTTATTCTGACATGGAGCTGTGTCAGAATAGAAAAAAAATAAAAAAATGTTGGCCATAGGAATGCATTGCTAGATTCCTATTGGCTATTTCAATTTGCAATAGCCAATAGCAAACTAGCATTGCACCCGCCCTCTGCTGCAGTTTTCCATCAGGTCCACTACTGATTGACAGCACCAGAGGGCGGGTACAATGCTAGTTTGCTATTGGCTATTGCAAATTGAAATAGCCAATAGGAATCTAGCAATGCATTCCTATGGCCAAACATTTTTTTTCTACTCTGACACGGCTCCGCGTCAGAATAAGAAAAAAAAAAGAAAAAATCAGTGTTTCTCTCCTTGGCGGCCGGGAGCTGGAGACTCCCGGAGCGCCCGGGAGAGTTAGGCTTTTTTTTTTTCTTTTTTTTGACGGCAGCAGAACCGCCGGCCAATAGAAAACTGTTGGGCGGAGCTAGCTGTCATTGCTAGCTCCGCACAATCGTTTTCTATTTTTATTTTTTTAACTGTTTTTCTGTTCTGCTCGGTACCACAGAGGGAGCGAGCAGAACAGCCGAGCCGA
>NW_017306339.1:832508-849621 GCF_000935625.1 Nanorana parkeri
TTTTATTATTCTACTTTTTTAACTGTTTTTCTGTTCTGTTTGGTCCCACAGAGAGACCGAGCAGAACAGCCAAGCCGAATACCGCTCGTCGGCATTCGGCTATTCACTCACTGCTGTTCGGCATCTATAAGAATAGACCAAACAGCAGCGAGCAGCCCGCCGGAGGTTCGGCTCAGTTGATCCAGATGTTGGATCGGCGGAGTCGAACTCCTTCTGCACTTCGGGTCGGCCGAACATGCTAAGCATGTTCGGCCGACCCGAAGCCACGTAAAGCCACCCGATGTACGGCTGATTTCAGCTGATATACGGCTGAAATCAGACGTACCAGCCTGAAGTGAATAGCCGAACAGCATCCGGCTCACTTCACTTCAGGTCGGTCTTTCACTTGGCTGCCTACGGCAGCTTAGTGAATAGACCCCATAGTTTCAAAATGGCCATTTCATAATACACTGTAAACCTTATGCTATACTACATTAGATATGTAAGCCCACAAAAAATTGTTTCGTTTTGTTTCAGATTTTTCATTATTTTCTTTTCTGGGAATTGGGTCCGAGTGTAAATTTGTTTCTGGATTCGGACAAAATCTGAAGTTTTGCTAATTTTGTTAGCAGTAGTAGGTACGAATGAATTTTCGTTAAGAATGTATTTTCGTTGCAGCAAAGTGACATTAGACAAAATTAAAAAATACTTTTTTTACAGTTTGCAGAAGAAAAAAATAAAAAGTGTGAGGTTCCCCCCTTTAGGTCTGGTAAGAATGTTAGGGGGAGCACAAAAAAAGCATAGAGTTGCCCCCAAAAGTCATACCAGACCCTTTAGGTAAGAATTTTAGGGGGGCCCCAATGCCAACCCCTAAAATACCAAACCAGACCATTAATATGTGCACTGGCCTGGCAGGGCAGGAAAGGGGGGGGGCGAGCGAGCTCCCCGCCACCCTACATCATACCAGGCCACATGCACTCAACATGAGGATGGTGCTTTGCCAGGGGGACAAAGCACCTACCCAGATGCTGCCCTAAAGGGTTAAATTAAAAGTAAATAAACACACAACACTTTTAAAAAATTCCTTTAATTGAACAAAAAAGTATTTTATTCAAAACAAAAAAAAAGGATCCATTGATGTAATCCAAAATCAATCATAATGAATGGCACCTGCTGACCTGCTGAAATGAAAAAAGTCCCGATGCCAAACGACCCGTCCGAACCCAACAAAGACTTGCCGCAAAATGATAGCTCCAGCTCGAATGTAAACAAATGGGCCGAGTGAGCCAAGACATCAAGGGGCTTGTTCCACCCATTTGACATTCTGAGCTGTCATGTAACAACAGCAAAGTCTTTCCAAATGGCATTTGGGTCTGGGAACTGCGGTGTCATAATATTATTCACAAGTGTTGTGTGTTTATAAACTTTTAATTCAACCCTTTAGCGAATGAGTAGGGGGTAACAACTACCCATTATTCATTCACAAGGGGGGTGACATCTGGGTGTCTGCTTTATGAAAGAGGGTACCCAGATGCAAATAAGCCCTGTCTTCAGAACCCCAAAATCACTTGGCCAGGGTTGTGGAGAAGATTTCTTGTCCTCATCGGCATGGGGACAAGGTGCTTTGCAGGGGGTATCCTCCCACCAAAGCACCCTCCCCATATCAAGGGCATGTGTCCTGGTATAGCGCAGTAAGGGGGCCGCTCAATCAACCCCCCCCCCCTTTTTGCTCTGCCTGGCCAGTGCTTGGATTAAGGGTCTGGTTTAGAGTTGGGTCCCCCTTAAAATTCCAACCAGACCAAAAGTGTTTGGTTTGACTTTTGCGGGAAACCTTATTATTTTTGGGGGGTCCCCCTAGCATTCCTACCAGACCTAAAGGGTCTGGTATCAATTGGGGAGGAACCTCACGCTTTTGTTTTCAACAAAAATGTTGTTCATACATACTACCACTAATGAAAAATCAGATTTTTCTTTTTAAAAGATGCCTCAAACAATAAAACTTCATTTGGGAGAGAAATTTGGTTGCATCCAAATTTTTTGTTATCGGAAATTCGGATTCGTTCGAATTGGTTATTTCTGTAATTCGGAAGTTTGGATGCATCTGAATGTATGAATTGCTGAAGATTTGTCCTAATTACAATTAGCAACAAAACAATTCACACATGTCTCTAGTACATTTTACCCAAATGTCACCTATTGTTGTATCGATCTCATATGCATACCAACACAAATGAATGATATATATATATTTATTTCATGTCCGATTTTATAGTATTTCTCTTTTTTCCATTAAAAAATAATTTAGAAACTGCATTCTGCATGCTTAATCGGCCCCGCTAATACAGGATAAAACAAAACCAAAGGTTATTATTTTGGCCTATTTAGTATGTATTGTTTGGCCCAAAGTTGTCAGTGATCAGTAATTTCACAGTATATAGCTAACAGTGGCAGGGTGCATCAGTCAGCAACCATAGTGCAGCTTCAGCTTTGACGGCTGCACGCTACGCGCATGTGCGTAATTGGTGCGTTGCCGCTAGTACTGCACATGCGTGAAAACGTGCATGTACGCACGCAATAACGTGCACACGCATTTCCTTGGCGCCAGGCGGGCTATTTAAAGATGGCTCCTGCATTTGCACTTTGCTGAGAGATCTTCAGCTGTAACCTGCATCTGTGTTTCTGCTCCTGATACCTGTTTGAGCCAGCTTGATTATTGCTGCTGCCTGCTTGCTGCCTGCTGTGTGACCTCGGCTCGTCCCTGACCATTCTCCTGCCTCCTGATCCGGTACCATTCTGCTCGCTAGTGTATGACCAGGTCTGTTCCTGACTCTGCTTCTGTCACCTGCTTTTGTACCACATTGAACGCACGTTACCGATCTGGTTTGTCACTGCCTGCGCTTCAGCCTCTCACACAAGTGTCGTCTGATCTGCCATCTTCCACCAGCTGTCTTTGGCGTGCTGTTGTCAGCATCAGCACACCCAGTGTGTCCAGCAGTCATACCAGCCACAGGCACTCGTGCCCCTCTCAGTCTGTATAACTACTGTTCCATCTCCTGTGGGGCTCAGACGAGAGCAGCAGGGAAGGCCTTCCTCATCAATTCAGGCTCATACCAAGGTAAGTGACAAACAGTATAAGCATGTATCAGCTGATTTGTAGTAAAAATGGTTAAATCACATCTAAGATGATCAGCAAAACTGTGTGAATCAATGTCACAGCATTAGAAAGACTTCTTGCTTTTACCTGTATTAAAGTAGGTGGTTGGCACACATTTGACATGCCAAGTAACACATTAACTTAGCGCTACACAAAATAGGCCTTACTGAGTTGCACAGTTAGGCTAAAAAAAATATGTTCCATCTGAATGTAAGTATCTGAATATTGCTGACTTGATACAAATAGGATATAAAATGTAGAATACATGCCAAATGTGCAGAACTTCTGCATAATTACACATAAGATGCTCCCTGCATCATTTAATCTGTTTCCTGAGGCTTTTCTAATAAACCGACAATAAGCATGATGTAAGGGATCTCAGACATTCAGAAACAGTGAATTTAAATACAAAACAAAATTTTGCAAGAGAAATTGCTGTGCATAATAATTTTATTTCTGATTTGGCAATGTAGTCCTTTCCATTGATTGTAGTATTTTAAATGTAAATATTTGTTTGTTTTCATCTATATAAACAAAAAAGGTCCCTTCATTTTCAATGAAAAAAGACGATAATAATAATGAATATTATCATTAGTAGTATTTCATTACAGAGAAGCCGATATAGAAATGACATAGAATGTCACTGAATTACATGGATAAAAGGAATAGCGTCTCAAAACAAGCAAATTAGTTACCATGCATTTCTTTAAATTAGGCCTTAAATAGTGTCTGTGTGGGCAGAATCGTCTCTGTCCTTTGAAAGGGGAAGATTCTAGTTAAGGAACATTCAAGATGCAAGGTTTCCAGATGGTAAGATTTTGGAAACTTTCAGGGTTATTCACAAAAGGGTAAATGGTTTGGAGAAGGCAAAAGAAGTGAACAATCTAGGACAACATAGCTGAACCGGAAACGGACATAGCTGAACCGGAGTGGAGCTGGAGAATGTTTCCAAATCAGCTATGTTGTCCTACATTGTTCACTTCTCCTGCCTTCTCCAAACTCTTCTTCAACTCTTTTGTGAATAACCATGTTTATTATTCATTAAGGATCTAGAGTCTTGTGAAAGACATGAGAGCCTGTATGAGGGGGGCTGGTATGAGGAGGGGTTTGGCCAGGTGAGGCCAGAGAGAGGAAGAAGTGCTGGACAGCTGTGAAGTGTGGCGAGAGAAGAGCAGCAGGAGGCCAGGGAAGGCAACACAAAGAGATAGTGGGAGCAGACACCAAAATGGCCCTGAATGGAGGAGTGACTGTAACACAATGACAATGGAAAGATTCCAGAGGCAACTTCTGCAGCTATTAAACATGTGCGCCAGCAAAAAAAAATTGTTTTGGTTTGTTTGAGGGTTTTCGTTATTTCATTTTTCAGGATTTGGGTGCCTAAAGTCAATTCATTTTAGGATTCAGATTCAGAAAAGTCAGAAATGTGCGTTAATTTAAGCTGTTAAATTATATAACATTTTTTTTTACTATCACTGATTCTGTGAATAATTGTGAAATTGTGCAATTGTACAGAAAATGTACAAACTGTGCCAGCAATGGAGGGAATAATTGCACTGCTGGTTAGCACCAGCACATGTCAAAAGCATAAATTCATTCAGAATAACATTTGTAGAAAAATTTCAGGCACATCCGAAACTTTTCATTTTCGATAACATTTTTATTCATTATTTTTTCATTTGGAAATTCGGATGCATGCAAATGTCCAATTTTGCTGATATTGATATGAATTTGAATTCATATGAATTTCAACTCGGAACTAAATGAATCTCACATGTCTAGCAGCTATTGTGCTGAACGGAAAGTAGGCAATGCAAGGAAAGAACATTGAGCAGTGAGAGAGAGATTACATCAAATAAAAGGTAGACTGTTGCTTTGCTGGCTGTGTCTTGACTGATTTGGTCTGGACTGATTTGCTGGCTGTGAAGTGACTGATAAGTGTAATGCACTGCTGCATAGACTTGGTAGCAACTGCCTTGTGATTGGAGTGATAGTTTAAAGTGACATTAAAGACAAAAAAATGTTTCCCTTGCCCCAACGTTAATTAAAGCACTTACTTTAAATGATGTATCTTAATCCGATCATCTTCTTCTTTCCTGTAGTTTTCAGCCTTCTCTCCAGCGCTGTGGCGAGTCACCGATCCAGCGCCGACTCCTTGGGGGTTGCTGGCACTTCCTGTCCCACGGTGTCTGCATGCGGGGGCACGCGTCCATATGCTTACCTCGTGTCACTCCTCGCGTCTCGGTGGAAAGTGTGAATTGCGCATGCGCCCACCCCAAGATGCTTTGCGGCCGCCCGAGAATTTTCACATTTTTCGGACGGGAGCACGCGGGTAGCTTGCTAGCAGTAGATATATGCAAAAAAGCTGAGGGTTTAGAAACCCTTTAAGTGGCTTGCAAGATTCATTCTGTATACGGCTGAAACCTTCATTAACGTACTTATTTATTATTGTTGAGCTAATTGTTTCCTGGCAAAACTCTGTTACCCTTGCACTGATGCTTTTACTATAATATGACTGCATATAACTTAACTAATATCCACTCAATATTCAGAATATGACAATAAATGTGATTATATCAATGAGATCTTGGGATCAAAATAATATTCATAGAAAAATATAACTTTGAATCCAACAACTTTAAGAATATACACAAACAGATGAATAAAAAACCATGGGGCCCCTGCATTATTAAAGAAATGTAAGAAAGCTACTGTCCAAAAATAATGGTTTAAATATATTTTCCTAAAGCTAGCCATACATAAAAGCTTTGCAAAGGGACTTGCTCCATAGATGGCCCAGCAGTATACTAATGACATGGACCATTATGTGATGACAACTCTATTTACACCAGGATGTTTGGTGTTTTGTGAAAATTACTACTTATAGATTTTTATGCTGCATATACTATCTTGTTTTAGGGATGATATCAAGTTATATAGAAGGAGATCTTCATTAAACCTTTATTAGATCTCCATTAGAATATGACTGTATATGATTTTAATACCCACTCAGAGAAAATTACAATAACGTCTACTATATAAATGAAATCTTGGGACCAAAGTCATATTCATACTAAAATATAACTTGTATTCCTACAACTTTAACATATTGCTGCTTGTTCTTTAAAAGTTACTTAAACATGTCAGGAGGTGACTGCGAAAGGCAGTCACAATGATCACATGATTGGAACCCAGTCCGGGTTCCTGATTTTAAACAGTGATTAGGAGCTGTTGGTGGCAGCTTGGTCAATTTGCTGGGAGTACACAGTAAATGTGCATCCAGCACAGAACAGTGGATGCATATATGCAGGGGCTAGGCATTAAGGCCCAATTTTGTGCTGCCACATGTTTGTGTGAGCTAGTCATGAACATGTTAAAATTATATAAAGTACATGAGACCCTAACAGTAATAAAAAAATGTAGGAAAGTAAATAAAGCCATACATTATTTCTATTCATATCTTCCTAAAGCCAGTCATAAATAAGATCTACTGCATGTAAAGTGACGTGTTCCATAGTGGACACAGCAGAATACTGAATATATGGTAAATTGTGTGATAATTACTCAATTTAAACCAAAATGTTTAGTGCTTTGTGCAATTACTACTTATAGTTTTTTTTGCCTATCCATTCTTGTTTTGGGGATGATGGCAAGTGATATAGATGAGTGGTAAATCAGTTGTTACTAAAGAACATTGAAGTCAGTTAAATATATAAACATGCACAACATCAGACTTGTATTTGATTGTAGTAGGTAATGACCTATAAAATCCCAACAGTCCATGTATACCCCAAAATACCCCATGTTGCTTCAGACAGCAAACTAGAATGCCACTTAATATGAAAATCTTTAATGGGAAGTAACCCTTGGAATTATAACAAAAACAAAGTTTAATTAGTGTGATTATGCTGAACTCTGACAATGCTAAACTATGTTTAATTAGCTTTATGTGCTACAAAATACCAATGCTCCGAGTGAAGCATCACTGCTTCTCATGACCCAGTACTAATTTACAAATTGCTATTTGTTATTTTAATGATATGTTGTACATTATATAACAAAAACTTTCTCTACTCATGCACTGATTGTTATCTGTATGTTTGGTAACATCAAACTTGCAATTACTTGGTGGCTCTGTCTTTGAATTTAAAGTTTTTTTGCTATTGTTATAAGCTTTATTGGAGAGATTTACCCTCATTTACTGTTCTGCTGACTGTGATTTTAGCAGACAAGGGAGGGAGGCAAAATCTGAAACAGAAACACATACAAAATCTAGCCTTTCCCAGTCTACTAAAGAAAAAATGTATTTATTTTTGTCATTGTTGCTGTTGAAAAATTCAGCTCAATTCCTGTAAAATTTTGTCAGCATGACAGGAAGTGAGATAAAATTTCTAAGGGAACTCTGGATAGCAGTTAACAAATGACAGGGTTCTAACCTTTTCCCATTCTATTCTAAACACAGGAATAATGTTTTGGCTATAGGTATTATTTATGGTGGCTGGGAAATTAATTACAGCAGTAATGGTCACCTTACTAGATAATTAGGGGTCTATTCACAAAGCTCCCGAAGGATCTGGCCGTAGCTTCGGCCGATCCTTCGGCTAGCTTCGGCACCAGGATCCCTTCGGTTCAGGAGAACCGAGGGGGTGCTGTACGGGCTATTCACAATAGCCCGTACAGCTCCCGATCACGGCCGAGCGGCTCAGTCGAGCGCTGAGCCGTGCTGAAAGACGAAGCTGGCCGAAACCGAGCCCCTCAGAGGCCATCAGAAGCCATCAACAGGACTTCACTGGAGGGGGAACCAGAGGAATGCACTTTACTGGGGAACCAGAAGGACAACACTAAGCCACGAAAAGAGGTCATTTTCCCGAGAACACTTAATCACCTCAAAGTGCAGTTCAATACAGAATTTTTAGATCAGCAACAACTGAGACCAAGTGACTTTTTAGTGTATCCCCTTATAGAAAACATTGCATGTGCTAGGGTATAGCGTATGCAGGTGTATGTACGTATTGTAGCAGTCTATATTTTGTATTGTTTTTTACCTGTAACTAGGTAGTTTTTACACATAGCATTTTTGTTTAGTAATATGTAAGTTAAATATTAGTTTTAGGTCAGTTTCCTTGGTCATACTACAAGAATCAGATAAACAAATAGCTGTAAAAGTTTGCCAAGCAAAACAATTAATAACTGTAGCTGAAAGCTGTATTGAGGTTTTGTTCTGTTGCATAGGTCCTGACTTCAAGACTGGGGTGTGTACATCCCCTTCCTGTCCAGGCCATTTTTTAGTATTCAGCTCTGTATTACTTTGACTGACATTTATTCCGTCATGCAACGCTGTACTGAAATGAATTTTATATCATTTGTTTGGGGACACATAGGGCTTTCCTTTGGAGGTATTTAATCACCACTGGGGTTTTTATGTTTTACTATATAATGAAAAAAGTACTGAAAAGTAAAAAAAAAACAGTTTTCCCTTTATTATGTTAGGAAACATTTATTATTATTCAACATTTTGGTAAAATATAAAAGACGGAGTCACGTCAGGTAAATAGACAGCAGACATGTCAAGCCTTCTAATTGTGCATGCCTGCAAAATCGCAAAACAAATATTGCACCCAAAATTGGCCATAGGTGATGCTTTAAAACATTTTACTGCTCATCAATTTAGTGTTAACATTGATTGATTGCTCTAAAGTGATTGCTTACTGACGTTCATGATAATATGTAGCATGTGCAGTGTAATAGGCGCAATCGTAATTTTTGCATGTAGGTACACCCGACATATTTTTTGCGTGTGTATGTGGGGGACTTTAAAATAATTGTTATGGGGTTTTTTTGGGTGTAAATCAAAAATTTTTGTGACTAATTTTTTTTATAACTTTTTTTTACAGGTACCTTTAACAAGCCCCCTATTTGATAGCAAATTTACAATGACAGGTCCTCTTTATGGACACATCAGGGGTCTTTAAGACCCATAATCTCACCTAGGAACCCCTAAAGAAACTGATGAAGCAGAGATCTGCTTCACCAGATTCTCCCCGGCTTCTGTAGCTGGAGAGTGACAGTTGAATGCGGAAGTGATGCAATAAACATCACTTCCTGCATTCACAGAATAGGGAGGAGATCGAAGGGAGATTGTGAACTGAACACCCTCGGTTTTCCCTGCACAGACTCACAATGCCAGTCCCAGATCTGACACAGAGCACAGGGAGCCTGGGATCGTGGCAACGGCGGCAGGGTAGAGGTGAGGAGAGGGGGGGGCGCATACGAAGGTGCCACATACAAGCGATCGGGCACCTTTAGCCATCATCAATTTTGACAGTTTCCCGCTCATGCACACTGCCTGGCGCGGGCACAGAGGACAGTTTAAGATGCCCACCTGCATACAGAAGGCTCCCGTGTGGCCATTTACCTATGTTCGGCGGACAGGAGATGGTTAAAGAAGCCACAGCAATTGGCTACAGCAACCAATCCAATCCAGCTTCTTCTTAGTTTTTCTTAATATCATGTAGCATTTAAAAAAAAAGATGGCATGGGGTACCCCTTTAACTTCCAATCAGGCCATTTTACAGGAGCCCCAGGGCTGTGTTCACATTACCATGGTGCAGAGGATCTGTTACTTTATGATGAGAATGCTGTGGGTTACCATTGGTACGCATCAGGTAGAAGTAATTAGGGCTATCATATAGGGGGAATATGTGCCCCTTGTGACATCAATAATGTTCAGTAAAAAAGAAGAGAAAAGTTTAAAAATAAAATACACTCCACATTTTTTGAATAATTTTCCCCAATTGCACCTTTATAGTAGGTATTGCTGCACATGCCAGAGTGAGAACAATATTTATAGAGCCGTTGTTCATGGTTAACTCTAAACTGTTGAGTTGTAAAGGATTTTAAAATGTTGCCTATGAACAATTTGGGGTAATGTATTTTTTTTTGTCATTTCACACAGTTTTGAGGCTTGACATATTTAGCATCTATTTACTTAACATAATTTCACCTTTTATATTTTACCCAAAAATATATTATATTGTGCTTGTGTGCACTAAAATATTTTTGTGATAAAAATGTGTGACATAAAAATGGTAGCTAATACCATTTTATTCTACAGGGACTCTGCTTTCAGAAAATATATAATATTTTGGTGTTTTAAGTAATATTCAGGCCTAAACTGTGCATTTAACATGTAAAGTAGGGATGCACAGATACTTTTCGAGTACCAGTGCTGATACTTGGCATTTTCATGAGAACTACCAGGGTTGCAGCGGTTGCAGCTGGGACCTGGCTCTGGCACTCCACCACTGTCCTGAAATCATTAGTCTGTATTGTTTTAGAAAAACTGTCACATGATTTACACTGCTGAATGCTGTGATTGACGATGGATTTACATAGTTGGAAGTAGGGATGCACCGAGTACGAGTACAGATACAAGTACAAGTACAGATACTTTTCGAGCTCCAAGACTAAACTAGAGAAAAAGTCAAAAGTTAGGAGGCAGCTGTCATTTGTAAGGCACACACGGAGCTCCTGCGATTTGTACATCTCTGTTTTAATGTATGATTTTGTTTTTATAAATATAAATAAAGGGATGCATTGATACCATTTTTGCAAGTACAAGTACTGATACTTGCCGAAGTACTTATAAGTATGAGTACTGATACATTTTTGTTTATTGTCATGTGACAGTTTTCTAAAATAATATTGACTAATGATTTCAATACAGTGGTGGAGCCAGGTCCCAGCTGTGACTGCTGCAACCCTGGTAGTTCTTATGAAAATGCCAAGTATCGGAACTGGTATCTGAACTGACATCGGTGCATCCCTAGTTGGAACACATGGTTAAAGATGGATTTACATCAGGGAACATTATTTACTTTTTTAATTGTATTTTTTATTGCTAGAGAAGAGGTAGCCAAACACATTGCTGGATGTAGTTTGTAACATGCCACCATTGTGTTTTGCAATAACTGCCCCTGAAATGATCTGTTAAACATTTTAGATTGTATTTTTTATTTTCCTATCAGTAAATTATCAAGCAATTAGGGATTTAAAGTTTAAAGTTATTACCTTTTGTCAAAATCTTTAGGGGATAAATGCAGTACAGTGCAAAACAACTCATATGGCAATTTTTAGACAATAACAGCTCGAAAGTATTCCCTTATTTCTAGACCCTGCCATGTTATCACCAATTTTTATGCTATTATCTAATACATTAGACCATTTTTTGTTTAAAATTATGCAATTTTGGTAGTCCCTGTATAATTTTCCAAATATAGGGCCATTGTTGTCATATCATTGTGAGAGAAAAATGCTTGTTTCATAAAATCTAATATACCCAACATTCCGTGTCATATTTCATAGGCGTTTTGGAGGAATGCATTGAAAAGCATGCTGAATTTTAATTCTGTCATCCAATCTGGTGCGTTGCCAGCCTATTCATTTGAATGGGTTTTCATATAGCAACACACCAGAAGTGTGAATGACCCCTTAAAAATGCTATTAAAAAAAAGCCCTATCTGTCCCGAACGAATGATAACAAGATTGGTTAGCATAGATGCAATATTTTATGGATTACAGTAGCTTTATTTCTCTTTTATTGCTTGCAATGCCTCTTGAAAGTAAATATAAAACAAAGATTTTAGCTGCAAAACTGAGTAAGGAAATACAAAGCAGCCAGCCTCATTCAAAGTAAATTAAACTGTTGGAGGGCTGCAAAGGCATGAGAGAGCTATACAATACGTATAGATATACACAGAGGCTGACAGCTACACACACTGACAGATGAAGAGCAGATACAAGAAAAAGACAAGCTGAAATACCTTTCCCGTGTTGAGACACTGCTACAATCGCGGAGTGTACCACCTTCAACAATGGGGGAAGAGGGCATAATTTGCATATGAACTAACCACACTATTTATGTATGAATGAATATAGGCTTATTCATATGTAAATAGTGCCATTCATTCATATATAAATGTAAATACAATCCTGGCTACGGGTGATTAGGGTGTGCCTAGGCACACCCGACACAACCCGTGTGCACGCCTATGGAAATGTCCAAAACCTAAGAGAGAACTCTGGGGTGTTAATTTAGGTCTAAGGTGCTTGAACTAAAGTGGTTAAAGACTACAGCCTCAATCAGCTTTTTATTGCAGTCTGTGTCCCTATTACAGATTTTCTTTCAGTTCTTTCTGTTGTCACTCTAATAATACATGAATGGAAACAATTTTTTGCCAGCTTACATGTCTACTGTTTGGTGCAGATAGGAGAATTGAGTGATTTCTCAATTCAATTCTTAAGAAAATCTTTATGTGTATAGCCAGCTTAAGGACTTGGTATTTGTTTTTATTACTGATACTTGCCAGTGGTTGGAAAGTTAAATAATTACAGCTTGCATGGCTAATAACACCACCAATAATATGGTATTGATTGTACAAAATTAGTAACTTTGTGGATAGGTGGTTAACATTCTTGCTGTACACCTCTGGGCCCTTGATTACAATCCCACCCAGGTCACAATCTGTTTTTATGTTCTCTCCATTCTCTGTTTTTTCTCTGGTTGCTCTGATTTCCTTCTATTATCCTAAAACATACTGGTATAAAAGTGTGTGATACTTAGATTGTGATTTCTCTCAGGGGATGAGAACCAATGTGAAATGATTTAACTACTATGTAAGGTGCTGCATGATATATTCTGCTTCATAAATACTAAAAATTAATAATATGAATATATATATATATATATAATAAAATGAATTAATATATATTTTCATTTATTTTTTTGTTCCTGTATGATTGATATGCACCTATAAAGAAGCTAAGGCAGCTATAAAGAACGATCTGCCTTAGCAAGGGATTTTACAATAAAATCCTAATGTAAGGGCACTGAACAAGACCCTCTCACATGCTTAGTGCTAGCATTATCAAATAAATACAAGAATGCTGCTTAAAAACATTTGCTTGTTTTATCTTCTAGCTCTCGCTCCACTACTGGTACTTAGGATTGTTGGTAACATTACATTATGCCTTATGTGGGAATATCATTATGACACGCAGTTATATCTCTTATTTCAACATATTCACATTTTAAAATATACGGTATGTTTAGTTATACCCTGTTAACTCCCAGATCTCTGGCAAGTTGTACCGAAGTACCAGTAAAGCTTATTACTAAGTGCATAATTTGCCACATCGCTTTGAGTATGTATAGATTCAATAGAAGTGACTGATCTATTCATTCTAAATTCATTTAGGCATTTTGTTTTATTCTAGTCACAGCTTTCAAAGTCAACTTTTTGTGAGGAAACAGCAAGCATCTTGGTGATGCTATCTGTATTAACTGTGCTGAAGTAAAGGTCAGTAGCTCTATCATACATTTCAGGTTTTAAACTATTTCAGGATTTTCACTAGTTTTGTATCAATTTTTAGACAGAAAATACAATTTTATGACAGGTGACCTTATCCCCATCAACAAAAGATCAGCTCTTCAGCTGTACATCAAACAGAAATATGCTCTTTATAATTCTCCTGTATTCTTGTGAATAGAGAATAGTATTCATTAAATGTCAGTTGCTGAATTTATTGTGAGAAATTCTTAGAACTGTAAAAGAGCTGGCAAAAGTAGATAAAGCCTTTAAACATTCACCTTACATGTTTTGGAAAATCAGTCTTTAAAATTAGTAAAGATTTGTTTAACTTGTATTTGAAGCAATTATGGTACATTTTGTAATTTTTTTTATGTTCAAACAACAAATTTCTGAACAGTTTTATTACTTCTAAATAAGCTCCTTTATATCTATCTGTGTTTTAAACTACTCTCCTTGTCTGAGCTACATCCGTAGCTCTAACTAGTGCTTTGAGAGACAAACATGGCTTTTAGTTACCTTTGATTTTGCTCATCGCAGTCCCACAGATAGTGCTCACAGCTTGCCAGTTTGAACACTTCTGCACTCACAAAAAGATGTCAGTAACTTGCCAGTTTAGTATCATTTTAGTAAATAGCTTAATATTATTATTAACTAAGCTTCCATGCATTTATTATTTTGGCTGTAAAGTAGATGTAAACCTTAACTTAGTTTGCTAAAGCAGTGTGTATCATAAACAATTGCCAATTCTTTATCGTACATTACAGGCGGTGATAAATCTAGGAGACTGCATATTTATCACAGTGTTAAACTCCTTTTGTGTCTTTCACCATATATTAACTACCTGCTGTCCGGGCGTTGTAATTAAAAGGCTGGACAGCGGCTTCTTGAGGGCGTCTTTAGACATCCTATCCCGTTCCGCTCGTGCCCGCCGCTAGGCAAGGTACAGAAACCGGAGAGAAGCTGGTGAAGCAGGTCAGCTTCTCTGGGGGTCCCTAGGTGACATTAGGGGTCTTAAGACCCCTGATGTCTCCATAAAGAGGACCTGTCACTGCAAATTGGCTATCACATAGGGAGCTTGCTTGCTCCCTATGTGATAGCAATAAAGTTCAGTGAAAAAAAAGGTTTAAAAAAATTTGTTACAAAAAATAAAAAAAATTAAAATCACATATCAAAGCAAAAAAAAAAATTAAAGTCCCCACATGCACACGCAAACATGCGTCAAGCCTGCCTACGTGCGAAAGCGCCGATTACATCCATTGCGCCGCACATGTTACATATCACCACGAACGTCGGAATGAGAGCAATAATTCTAGGGTCATCAATCACTGATAACACTAAACTGATGAGCGGTAAAAGCTTTTAAAGCATCGGCTTTGGTCAATTTTGAGTATGGTATTTTTTTGCGATTTAACTGGTGCGCGCAATTTTAAAGCTTGACATGTTTGGTGTCTATTTACCCGACGTGACCCCGTCTTTTATATTTTACCCAAAAATTGGGTAATAATAAATGTTTTATAAAATAACGTAGGGAGAACAGGTTTTTTTCAAAATTTTCGGTACTTTTTTAAAATTATACAGTAAAAAAAAAAAAAACCTGTAGTGGTGATTAAATACCACCAAAAGAAAGCTCTATCTGTCCCCAAAAAATGGTATAAAATTCATTTCAGTACAGCATTGCATTACGTAATAAATGTCAGTCAAAGTACCGCAGCGCTGAATACTGAAAAATGGCCTGGTCAGGAAGGGGGTATAAACACCCCGGTCAGCAAGTGGTTAAACAGGTTCATTCCTATTATTTTCTCTGAAGGAACGAGATATTCCCTGTTTTTTAGTTCCTACCTGACTTATCACCGTTTATTAAAACCTCTCTAGGGACCATCACCATGATAAGCAGTGAAAAGACTTATTACCACTTATCACCATTTATCTGAGACAGCCATAACCAGGTTTGATATCTACACAAAGCTAATTTCATAACGCACAACAATCTATGGTTTATCAGGTGGTAATATACAAAGATATAGGAATATGTTTATTGATATGAAACTGACAGTTTCGGAGGGGCAAAGGAGAAGGTCATAATTACTCAGCCCTTCTGCTTCACCCTCCCTGATTCTTCCTGATTGGGTTAGGGGTTGGCTCAAGGACAACTCATAGAGAGCCCACAAAATGCTGCTGCACAAGGCAGCCAGAGTCTGAACATCAAAAGAGGAGATGTGTGTAACATCAAAGAAAAATCTCCCTTTAAGAAAACACAATTTTCAAGCATAACTTTGAGAAAGAGCTCAATCCAGATCCATCTTCTGTTGCATTGAACTGGACCCAGCTAGAACTCACAAAACCCAAGACTTTGTTAAATACTCTCAGTTTTATTTCCTTTTTATTTCCCTGTTGTTATATTTGTCTATCTTTTGTAACATATGTTATTTGCAATATGTTAACATATATATTTTTCCTGCACTGTATCTTTTATTAAAAATGATCTATTAAAATCATTAAGCTTATCTCTATGCCCTAAATAAGAATTTAAAGTATCCTAGTGTCTGTGAAGAGCACTACTGTATTGAAAAATCTGTCATATTCCTGTCTGAAAGGATAGTGGCATCACATGCATTGTTTAAGTTTTGAATTGTCACAGTATTTGCTGGGAGCGGTGCATGTTTCCATTAAAACATCATATGGTGGCAGCTATTGTTTGTGTGTGTAAAGGGTTAACTGCAGAGTTAACCATCCCCAGTAGTGATTGCTCTTAGTTTGCTGGCTTTAGATTGTTGTCCCACAAGCTAGAAAATCTTTGCATGGTGAGGTTGAGAGTGATATCGCCATGTATTTGTGATGGCTTGGTATGATCTGAACTGCAAATAGCCACATGTTGGTAAGGTACAGTGGGTTCAGAATGGCTGCCCTGTCACAGGGGGAAGCAGCCAAGCTAGTCTGGGTTATGTAGTAATGCCTAGACAGTTGGTGGTAATAGGGGTTTCTATAACCTAGAGGACCAATAGAATAGTTTGTAGCCTGTTCACCTCAACTGAATGGTTTGCTGTTTCCCTTGTTCCAGGGTTTGACATGTGGTGCTCCCGGTAGACAAAATAAAGGGAGGATCTGGGCAAAACCCAGCTGTCTTAGTCCAAGTTGGGACTAATGACAGAATACATGGAAGTGGGGGGTCCTTAAGAATCAATCTAAAGACCTAAGTTGCAAATTGAAGGAAAGGACCTGCAAGGTAATTTTCTCTGAAATATTGCCCTTGTGCAACATAGGGAAGACAACGGGAGCTTAGAGATCTAAATGTATGAATAAAGACCTGGTGTAAGAGGGAAGGATTGCATTTCTAGAACACTGGGCTCACTTTTATTGGAGTACAACCGTAACCTCCCTGGCGGTATGATTATGTCAGGAATTTTGTACCAAAAGCGGTACAATTTTTTGCATGGAAATTTGTTGTTTATATTGTAGGCCTGTAATTCTTACTAAATCTTAGGAATAACTCACCTAAATCTGTCCAAACAAGAGTCCAGTAGACATCCCAGGTATGATAAAGTTTGAAACACACGAAATTAAAACATTATAATATAATAAATTATAAATAATTATAAGAAATTATAATATAATA
>NW_017306339.1:849912-872477 GCF_000935625.1 Nanorana parkeri
ATTATTTATTATATTATAATTTCTTATAATTGTGAAAAAGTGTCAGGCAGGGCACTGGACAAAGCTCTAGGGACAAAATTGAAGTGAAATAGTTTGATACAAAAAGTGTAATCATAGTAGATTACATTGTATTGTGTGTATTCTGTGTACATTACAACTTTTCACTTTTGAATTTCCAGCCTGCTGTGACGCCCGAAAACGAAACTAAAAGTCAGATGCCGGCTTTTAGTTTAATTTTCGGGCCGCGTACAGCAGAGGATGCCGTGGGCTCGCAGGGACAAGGTGAGAGTCACTTTTCTCTGCAGCCCCGAGTCTGGTTCGGGGTTACCGCTCCTAGCATGGAAAATTCACCCCGAGCCAGACTCCGGATTACCGCCAGGGAGGTTAATATAAAGATGGCTTGCACCTAAATGGAAGGGGGTCTGCTGCGCTAGGGTGGACATTTATGGGAGGAGTAATTAAACTAGGATTAAGGGGCAGATGAGTCAGACAGGGGTCAGGCTATAATAGAGGGTGGGATGGGGGGAGGGCAGTGGAAGGGGATAAGATTATTCCCATGCTGCCAGCAAACATTGAATACAGTACTATTTGTACTACAAAAACTGTAATTATTACAAAATACATAATATGTTTGTTCACCAATGCCAGAAGTCTGACAAGCAAAATAGGAGAGTTGGAAGCGTTGATGCATGAGGAGCACTTGATGTAATAGTTTTTGCTTTTAGTAAGCCTGCATCTGGAATATGTAGTTCAGCTTTAAACACCAGTTCACAAAAAGGATGTTGTGGAACTGGGGTGAGGTCAAAGAAGGGCAACTAAATTCATAAGAGGCATGGAGGAGCTCTGTTATGAAGAAAGATTGTTCTTCCTTGAGAAGAGGCAATTAAGAGGGGTATGATTACCTTGTATAAATACATAAATGGGCCATATAGTAAACATGGGACAAAATTATTCCCTTTAAGGTCACTGCAAAGGGGGCACTGAGGAAAAGAGATTTAACCTTAAAGAGCACTGATGTCTCCATAAAGAGGACCTGACACTGAAAATTGGCTATCACAAAGGAGGCTTGTTAGTCTCCTATGTGATAGCAATAAAGCTAAGTGAAAAAAAAAGTTTAAAAGAATTAGTTAAAAAAATATTACAAAATTAAATGTCACATATAAAGGTAATAAAACATGTTTTTAAAAATGTTTAAGTCCCCCGCCCCCCCACATACACATGCAAACATGCGTCGAGTGTGCCTACGTGCGGAAACGACGATTGCATCATTACGCCACACATGTTACATTGAGAGCAATAATTTTAGGGCCATCAATCACTGATTACACTAAACTGATAAGCGGTAAAAGCTTTTAAAGCGTCGCCTATGGCCAATTTTGGGTATGGTAGTTTTTGTGAGTTCGCGGACGCACAAAATTTTAAAGCTTGACATGTTTGGTGTCTACTTACCTGACATGACCCCGTCTTTTATATTTTGCCAAACATGTGGGTAATAATATTTGTTTTATAACATAACGTAGGGAAAACAGTTTTTTTTCCGAGATTTTCAGTACTTTTTTCATTATATAGTAAAAAATAAAAACCCCAGTGGTGATTAAATACCACCAAAAGAAAGCTCTATCTGTCCCCCAAACAATGGTATAAAATTAATTTCAGTACAGCATTGCATTACGGAATAAAAGTCAGTCAAAGTACCGCAGCGCTTAACACTGAAAAAATGGCTTGGACAGGAAGGGGGTGTAAACACCCCGGTCAGCAAGTGGTTAATCATTATTTCAAGCAAAAAACATAGGCCTCTGTCAGAGAGATGTGCCCTTACTTCCTTCCTGACAAGAGTTTTACTAGATAAGAAGTGAATAAGAATATGAAGAAAGAACACATACACATATCGGTGTTCCAAATACAAATCTGACAGTGGTACCTTCCCCCACTCTATTAAAGAGAAACATTTTTATTGCTATCTGTGTTGCTTTTGGAGAGCTCTGTTAACTTCCTGTCTGGTAAAAAGTTGTCAGCAGAACAGGAAGTAAAAGTAAATGATACTGGAAGTAACGCACTGTCTAACAGAGCCCTACATTGCAGTAAACATTTGACAGGGGTTCTACCCCTCCCCTTTCTAAAACTTAAAAAAATTTCTTGTTGCTGAATAGACAATCCTTTCTGAACCAATCTGTAAATCTATGTAAGGTCCAGTTTAAAGGAAAAAATGTAGTCCCAGTTGAAATAGAATGATTTTCTCAAAGTTGTAGACATGTTTATGATTTGCTTGTTCTATTTCTTTTCTAAAATGATAAAAACAATCATGGCATGAAGTAAGTATATTTAAGTAGACAAGGAGCCAGACAGAGAAATGCTTTATAATGTGGCTTATCCCAGCTGACAAAATTTCAGTGCTCTAGTGCTGTGTTCAATGCAGTCATAGCAAACCTCCATGTGATACAAATCTAGAGAACAATTAGGACAACGACTCTGCATTGGAATCACTGATTTTTGTTTTCATAAGAAAAATAGTGCTGTCAGTATTTCCTATTAATTCCACTTTGTTGATTTATGATGCTATTGTATAACAGTTGCCATGTTATTGATCTTAAATCTGAATGACAAATAACAGCTTGATACATACATTGACAGTAAAATATTTGTGATTTGCTTTTGCTTGTATGAAGAATCACAAGTCTTGTTCAGAAAGCATTAATCCTTTTATTGTTTTAACAACAGAAACAAAATGTTCTCTGCATCTTGACTAGCTGAGTTTAAAATATAAAATTACTATATACAGTATATTTCTACAGAGGCCACAAGTGGGCTAGTAACCACAAAACCCAATATTACACTTTCCTAAACAAGTAATGAAATAGTTTTCTTTATGTTTTCTTAACTATCTAATCTATATATCTATCTTTAATCCATCTATTCTAAATATATATCTTCATTAAAAAAAAAACTTCAACAAGCTGTGATCTTTATTGTAACCAAATATTATTAACAAAGAACTCAAAGGAGAAGAGTTATTTAACCCTTTCACTGCTACCAATGTATGTCATACATTGGAAATGGCGGGCCCCTGTAAAACAACTATAGCAGTATACATTATCAGCAATTCGGGCAGCTGAAAAGCTGCATCACCGCTTACAGGGGGAAACATTTTTACCCAACACACCCCGCCCGGCACCGCATTTGCTTCCTGAGCTCCCATTATAGGACAATTTTAGGACTTTAGTCACAGATTACTTGGATAAGTCGAATATGTTAACACATTATTTTTATCAGTGTATACACAAAAACATTAGTTATTAAAAGGGAATAATAATGCTAACTACGAAAAGCTAAATACTGTATATAGTAACCATGGCCTGAAAGCTTACACCCACGATTCTGCAAGGAGCCATGTTAAAATCCAAACCAATTAAGGGCAAAAATACAATAAAAAGTGAAAATCTGTAAACTACATACAAAACTAAATATACACTGTGATATTTGGGGAATTAAGCACACATTGTGAGCGCTCAAAGACCAGTCTCGAAGCCACTTTGACATAAAACAGAACAGTCTTTATTCTTTCATAACAGAAACACAACTTTCTTCAGTATCAAAAATAAGGTTTGCTTGTTTTTTTTTTTAACAATAGGCAATATGACAGTGCCTCACCGACTCAGGTCTGCCACATATACTCTGTGTCCTAGTCCCAGGACATTTAGTGTTTTTCATCAGCAAGACTCCTCAGAAGTACGCTTTACCCTTTAGCAGCTTTCCACACCTCTGGTGCGACTCCTCCACACAACCCTCGTGTGTCACAGGCTCTCCAAGCCTCCTTGGCTGTCTTCCATGTGCCTCCAACACATACACAGTGACCTGGCTCCCCTCTGACTTCTGGGTGGAGTCCTCCTGACTAGGGATGAGCCGAACACCCCTGTGTTCGGTTCTAATTCAACTTTCGAACATGGAAAAAGTTATAATTCGAACTTAGAACTCAATGTAAGTCTATGGGGGTAGAACTCAGAAAATTAAATGTCCCCATTTTGAAGCCTTATATGCAATTTATTGGCCATAAATAGTGTATGGGGATCCGGGTAGTGCCCGGAATGACAGAAAAAACAACATTTTTAAAGGAACAGAAGTCTGATATATACAGAATAAATCTGCTGTCACTAACTCTCTCTCTCTTTATCTCCTACAACAAACTGCATAGGGGCCGCGGTGTCAGCAGCCTTATGTAGTGTGCTGCAGGGACTTAGCTGTGAGACATGATTGGGCAGATTCATCATGACTTTGCCCAGGTGCAAGACTGTAGCCAATTACAGTTTCGGAGGGCGCAGTGCATTGTGGGATTTTCCGCGGTCGAACAGACCGCGAACATCCTGCAATGTTCGGCGTTCAACGATAGTAGTATTATGCTTGATCTCTCTTTATTTTATGTGAGTATATTTTTAATAAAAGTATTTTATGGTTGAGACAGTCTGCACTTTGGATATCTGTCTTATGTATTGCTACATGGGCCTTTTCAAGTCTACCATTCTGGTTCAGTGGATGGGGAGGAGGCACTAAAAGGGTGTTTGAGGTTGGATTATTGGAGCTGGTGTGGGTTTTCCTCTACCCAAACTGAAAGGAGGAATGACACTATTAGACCTATTTTTGGGTCTATTAATAAGATGAGCTGCACTCTAGGGGAGTCTTTTTGGTGGAGTCACTGGAGATTTGGCCACATATGGAGAAGATTGTCACTTCTAAGATCATTTACTAGAAATTAACTGTGGACTATTTTGGAGTATATAAGAAAGCACCTTGATTGGCACTTATTGCACTTTATGTGGTGATACACTGTGGATTTATTTTTTAGACACTACTTATTGGTATCTATCACATTGTCATTCTCTTGATGAATTGTGGATTTAATTTTATTATAGTATATATTTAGATATATGTGGTTTACATATGTTCACAATTTGTATTTTATTTTTGCACTTAGTTGATATGGATTCTAGTGCGGCTCATATATATGAGCATCACCACATGAATACCACAATAGCACTGTTCATCGCCAATGAACAGTGCTATTGGGGATGTGATCTATCTCCCAGTGCTGTCACACAGCCCCACAGTGCTGGCTGTTCATTCATAATAGCCTGAGATGCAGCTACACAACACAAACAAAAATGTTTTAGTTTTATTCCTAAACAACTACACACATCTTAATGGGACCTACAGGGCTATTCACAAAAGGGTAAAGAGTTTGGAGAAGGCAGGAGAAGTGAACAATTTCCTGCCTTCTCCAAACTCTTCACCCTTTTGTGGATAGCCCTGCTAGTGTTATTATGCACTGGGTCCCATGTGGGGTTATACAAGGATTTTCAACTTCTGGTTATAATTTTTCTTTATTAATTGCTGCTAAAGTGCACATGAATCATAGTGGATAAACAGTCCAAGCATTATTCACTTTATTGTATTATACTCAGATACAAATGTGCCCTGTCATGCATGGTCACTTTAACCCCTTCATGACTGAGCTTGTTTTTAGTTTCTGTTCGTAAATGACTGACACACTTTTGACATTTTTGCTGTGTGATTCTTCCACGTCAGAATATACTTTCTTACAAAGTGTACCCACACATATTATATATTGTTTTTTAGAGGACAGATAGGGCTACATATTTATATCACATATGTGTGTCTAACGCCTCACTTAGGACAAATAAAATATAAAAAAAGAGAAAAAAAACGTTAAAAAAACACTTTTTTCCCAGTTTTGATTTGTAGTATTTTTTTACAACACCAGCACAGCTTAAAAAATGCAATAAATACATTCATTTATTTGTCCCTTATTTTATTTTATTTTTACACTTTTCACAATTTTTTTTTTTTACACTTTTCACTTTTTTTTAAACTTAAAAATTGTATTTTATTTATTGAATTATATCAAACAGTCATTGTGAAATAATCTCACTGTTACTGCTTGATAAATTAATACATTTTTGGTTATTATCAGGCTGCTTCAAACTTCAGAACAGCCGATAATAAGTTAGTGACACTGATCCTGCAGCAGTTCAGGATTCAGCTGTTACTAAAGGTTTTCTGATTGTTGCAACAACGATCAGCAAACTGAAACATTCTTCTTCCAGTAATAGATACATTATAGGAATAGACACATTATGTATCTATTCATGAAAGAAAAAAAGAAAAAAAAGCCAGTATAGCTTGAGAGAGATATCTCTCTCGATCTATACGAGCTGTCAGAATGCCGGCAAAAGCCGGCATGTGTGTCCGCTTTGCTTTGACTCTCAGACACCCGATATTAAGGTATCGGGTGTCTGAAAAAGGTTAACCCTTTCATTAATGAATGCCTCTAGTAAGGGCAGCCATTAATGAATGTTAAAAGCTGATTCTCAGCGTTTAACAGCCCTCTAAAGAACCAAATAACTCGTCACGTACAGTGTACGTGACAAGTCATTTGGTCCCTTTGTGGCTGGACGTACAGTGCACGTCTCCCGTCACGAAGGGGTTAATTTGATAGCACCTGAAAGCAGCAATGGGTCATGCCCTTGCTGTCTTTCATTCACTCCTGATTATTGAAGGTAGGGAGTCAGAGAGGCCTGGCAATACTCATGTGTCTAATTGCATAGATCATTCTTTCTTTAAGGGCCTGCTCACATGACGTCCGTTTTCTGTGCTGACCTGATCCGTATGCTTCTGCACTTAAAATGCATGCTAATGTATCCCTATGTGTTTTATGGGCTACAGTTCTCACGTGCGCAGTCCGTTCAGCTTACAACAGAAAAAATACTGCATGTCACATTTTGTCCGGGCTGGAAACGGTCCGGAAACGCACGAACGCAGCAAAAACGCAACAAAAACGCAATGAAAACGGAACGCAATGCAGTTAAGCAAAAAAAAAATGGTATTCTTGTTGCACTTTTTATGATGTCATACGACATATGACATACGAGTAAAGGAAAAAAAATTATCCTGGTGACCCCGCAAATCCTCATACAAACTCCAGAACTGACCCTTGGAGTCCCGGAGCCTCAAGATCGGGTGTACCCAATAACGACGTCTCCTGCGGGCTCGGTCTCTGCAGATTGCTGTAGCCAGCACCATCAACATGCCTGCAAACATGTGATACATGTCTGATCACCAGCTTTACATACACAAAGGGAAGTAGATGTTCTGAGAGGGCGGAAGAATCTGCATACTGACAGCCCCACGGCTAAAAAAAATTAATAATTAACTGTCAGCATCCGGACCGAAAACTTATAAAAAATGTGTCAAAAACGCACTGCCTCAGTAGCACCGCATCTGCAGATCCGCACCTGATCAGGACCTGATATCATGTGAACAAGCCCTAAGGGCTTGTTCACAACAGCAAGCTACACTCAGCACACAGTTGCTAGTGTGCCTTGGGAGAAAACGTGCTGATGTGTCAAACCTTGTGCATCACACTGTTTACTTTTTTCAGTGATGTGAACTGAGTTGATTGTAAGCAAAACAGTGTTTTTCCTGTCTTTAAGTTGAGACAGCACTGCAAAAGGCTATCAGCATAACCTCAGTGCATCTTGTGTGAGCAATCCCTAAATAAATGTATGAGGCAAACAAGGCAGAAATGACTGATAATGTATTTGAGGAGAGGTGGGGTGAGGCTCTGGATATGGATCCTAAACCAGAAGAAACAAATTCCTCAATGGAATCAAGTGGCTTACGTTTGGTGGTTCTTCACTTAGTAGTGACCTCCACACCCAAATTGAGTAGGTCTAAAGTATAGTTTAAACAGAAGGAGCAAATGTTCTGAGAGTGCAAAAATGTTTATTAGTTTAGTAAATGATTATGGGAAGAACAAGAGGCTGCTGTTGTGCTGCTGACACAGCCATTCACTCACTGATCACTTTTCTGGCTTTAAATAACACATCCAAGAGTTTTACCTAGAGTCCATTAAATACTTTTTTTTAAGCCATGGGAATGTTTGACCATTCTTTCAGAAGCGTATTTGTGAGGTAAGGTACTGAAGTTGGACAAGAAGGCCTGGCTCGCAGTCTCCGCTCGAATTCATCCCAAAGGTGTTCTATCGGGTTAAGGTCAGGACTCTGCACCGGCCAGTCAAGTTCCTCCACCCCAGAACTCGCTCATCCATGTCTTTATGGTCCTTGCTTTGTGCACTGGTACGCAGTCATGTTGGAACAGAAAGGGGCAATCCCTAAACTGTTCCCACAAAGTTGGGAGCATGAAATTGTCCAAAATGTCTTGGTATGCTGATGCCTTAAGAGCTCCCTTCACTGGAACTAAGGGGCCAACCCCAACCCCTGAAAAACAACCCCGCACCATAATCCCCCCTGCACCAAACTTTACACTTGGCACAATACAGTCAGGCAAGAACCGTTCTCCTGGCAACCACCAAACCCAGACACGTCCATCGAATTGCCAGACAGAGAAGCAAGATTTGTCACTCCAGAGAACATGTCTCCACTTCTCTATGGTCCAGTGGCAGCGTGCTTTACACCACTCCATCCGACGCTTTGCACTGCACTTTGTGATATAAGGCTTGGATGCAGCTGCTCGACCATGGAAAACCATTCCATGAAGCTCTCTAAGCACTGTTGTTGTGCCAATATGAAGGCCACATGAAGTTTGGAGGTCTGTAGCTATTGACTCTGCAAACAGTTGGCGACTTCTGCGCACTGTGCGCTTCAGTATGCGCTGACCCCGCTGTGTCATTTTACGTAGCCTACCACTTTGTGGTTGAGTTGCTGTTGTTACCAGTTGCTTCCACTTTGTTATAATACCACTAACAGTTGACCGTGGGATATCTATTAGCAAGGAAATTTCAGGGAACACCTGAATCCAATGATTTGGAGGGGTGTCCGAATACTTTTGGCAAAATAGTGTATACATAGTCTAAATTGCAGACTACAGAGCATCAGGCATTCAACTTAGGTGTCAGCACCCAAGCCATACCACCACTACCTCATCGGGTTAGTGATCTACCTCCTGACAAAACATTACCCCAGGGTCACATCCCGTCACAGGAATAAAGTGTAAACATGTTGCCAGTTTAAATGCCTTTGCTACCCTATACTTTTCCAAGCCACCCTGCGCTGACATATTAACCATTGCCAGATACATGGTATGCTATGAACTCACAAGCACTGAGCTCACAAGGTTTGATGACCACCTGAAAACTACAGAGGTTGGAAACCTACATTTAAAACTTCCATTATTGACCTTTCTGGTAAAGATTTGTACAAGTTCATAAAGTGGTCAGACCCACAATCCTCATAGTGGCAAGAGACTAAGAGCTGTTCATGCTGGCAACCGGGCTGCTTGTCTCCAGGATGTTTGGGAGTGGCTAGATCAGAATTACCACAGTCCAAAGGCTATAGAAGACTTTCTTAGGATATCTGGTAAGGATAATCAGAAAAAAAGATCTTTGCTTGAACTATAGCTTGCTAGGGCAGATCCTCACCTACCTAGTTTCAGCTATCTAGACACCACTCATGGTATGAATTCAATTATTTCAAAGCTGTCATACAGCATGGAGTAGGAGTGGTCAAGCATAAGTTCAAGGTGCAGGGAGAATCACATTTCCTTTCCACCATTCTTCTATGTCTGTGATTTCATCAGGAACATTGCAGAAACTAAAATTCATCTATGGTTCTCAATTATCTACTCGAGCATTCCAGGTTCTCTAACTACAAAAAGAAAAAAAACTCACAACAAAATACCCGCCCAGGAGAGAAACACTGCTGTGTCTTTTTTTTCTCTATTCTGAGACGATCGATGTCAGAATAGAAAAAAAAAGAATTTTTCCCATTGAAAAGAATTGGGACATTACTATTGGCTATTTCAACCTTCCGTCCATGGCCGTTTGTGAACCGCCAGACGGAAGTCTGCTAGGAGCGGGAGGTCGTCTTAAGACGTCCTGCCCCTCCCCCCTCTCGTGTGCAGCACTCAGCGCGCACACGAGAGGGGAAACTGTGAGCATGTAAACAGCCAGCGATGGCTGTTTACATACAAGCGATCAGATGTCTCCGATCGCTTGCAGGAGCTGTGGGTGTGCGGCCTCCCCCACCCCCCGTACCTGTGTCCCGCCGTCTCCTCGTCGACGCTGCCGGTCTTTGATCCGATGTGGCCGGTGCGGCTGGGAAGCTAGCCGAAGGATCGGCCGAAGCTACGGCCAGATCCTTCGGCAGCTTCCTGAATAGACCCCATAATACATTATTATGTTACATTATACCTAAAATGTGCATTTTAACATGTGTGCAAAAAGACATGCAAAAATGGGTCTGGCAGTGAAAGGGTTCAAAGGCCTCAAAGTGAGAGAACAGAAACTGGCAGGATCAACAGGTATTTGTTAAACATGTACTAACATCAATATACAAAAATCCTTGTACAACTATATTTACAAAGCAGTATTTTGGTTTACATGTACTTTATTCTCAGGACCAGGATTAAACAAGTTTATAATTAGCTGGCCAAGAAGATATAGAAATCCTAAATAATGTGCTAAGTGTATGCTTTTTTATTTGAATGTAAATACAGTCATCTGTTTCTTTATCCTAAAACACATTTTACATATGTATGCATTATTTAGAATGTCTCTACTATAATTACGCATTTGTACACAGCTGTTCCCTCATATTTGTCAGAAGCTTGTTAGCCAATAATGTTTGTTGTACTGTGGTAGGAAATCAGATCACCTGGGGGAATGTTCATTTGTCTAGAGCTTTATGAGCCTACAGTCAGTTTCTTTTTACACAAAAATGGGGACCACTGCCACTATGGATTACAAACTTAATTCATTAGAGTAGGGCAGGCCGTCATGGGTCAAAACATTGGCTTTAGTATACTGTATAGTCATTAATGTCTCTATAAAGCAAAAAAACTGATATTCACACATTGATTTTGTCTGATCCCCTTTCTCTACCTCAGTAGAAAAAACATTATAATTGATATGTTCTCCTTTTAAAAGTGCATATATAGCCTCAGGTAAGCACAAATAAATATAAGGGCAACTACCCATGTGTAGAATCATCAGAAACAGTATCAGCAACCAAGGAAGTGAATCAATAAGCCATTTAATTAATTTTCTTCCTATCTGTATATAGCAAACGCTAATGGTATTTCTAAAGATAACACAAATAAATGTTCTAAAGAAAAAAACTTCTGAAAGGTAATTTGAACACCCTTTGCCATTAGCAGTCTTGTTTTTACCCCAATATGTGGCTAATAAAGATGAGGTTCGAGTTTGACGCTTACATAGGTTTGAAGCAAATCCTGCAGGTATGAGATTTGTGGTCCCTGGAATGTTTTGTATATATTTACTTACACAAATTATTTTAAACCATAATGCAAGGCATGGCCTTTGAACTAAGGACAGCAGGCTTAGAAAGGAAAATAAAAAAGGAGGGTTTTGGATAAGCCAGCCTCCTCGCTATAAAAGGGGGGATAGAAGAGCCATATGGGTCTATTCACGAAGCTGCCGAGGGATCTGGCCGTAGCTTCGGCCGATCCTTCGGCTAGCTTCGGCCCCAGGACCCCTTCGGTTCAGTAGAACCGAGGGGACGGTCATTCACTCGGCTGTCCTCGGCAGCTTTGTGAATAGACCCCATAGTGTCAGTGAATTGGAAGCTGTTATAGGGAAAGCATAGAGAAAGCTGACATACTACAAAGGGAGTGATTAGTGTCAACTAGGAAACTTTCGTTCTGATTGCTAGTTCTTTGGGAAATCATCAACTAGCTCTTTGGAAAAACCAACCACTTTCTGTTTTTTTTTTCTTAATATTGGGGGCTTTTTTTCGGGGTGGTATTTTGAAGTTTTATTTCTTTCTGAGTTTTATTTATCATTATAGGGCTTTTTTAAGTATGAGGTACTTAAAGTGGAACATTCACTTGTTATAACCATCTATTCTTTAAGTTGTCTTTTGCTTGCAGTTAGCTTTTTTCCTTAAATATTATGAAGTGGCATACTGCAAGAACAGTGTGCACCTAAACCACCTCACATTATATCACTCAAATTCACTGTTGCCCCCTGTCACCATAGAAAAATATGTTAGACATACACAAGCTAGGCCTATTATGCCTTACAAAATCTGTTCTGCTACTGGACATTTTCAAATTGCTTTTTTTCACTGCATTGTCTCAATTGTAGTAGTAAAAAAAACCCAACCTGTGCCCTTTAAAAAATTTGAGCCTAGCCTTGCTCTTTAAATGTTTTTGCTGCTGGCCAATCTTACACTACTGTATCATCTGCAGTCTCTTAATTCCTTTAGTCAAACACCTGCCTGAACTTTTTTAGTCTCTAGTACATGTTGGCCTTTTATTCCTGATTAGAACTGCCCTGCTGCAGGCTATTTTTACACTACTGTAATATCTGCAGTATCTTAATTCTTGTGGTAAAGGCCCAGCATGTGTTATTTGTCCCTATTAAACTTGGGCCTAGCCTTCCTCATTAAAATTATCCTAGACTTCCGGTTCCGGCGCCCAATGAGTTAGACGTGTGCAGCACTGCTCCGTCCCGCTATACTTCTCGAATCCTTCGAACAATCCTGTGTGATATCACCGTTTGAAAAAAAAAAGCATATGTCACTGCTAAAGCTTCTTGAAAAAAGCCTTTTTTAAACTGAAATGAGCCAGTTTGAGGTCCTACTTCTGTTGTAGGCCAAGCTCATTGTAATAGAAACATGAATCCATTTGACAGCCAATTATGTGCTATCAATGTACGCTATCAATAAGGCTGCTCATGAGATTTGTAAAAATACATGCAGCTTTAAAAGGTATCTCCTAAGCAGGTAATTTAAAGCATTTTTGTATTTTTAATGTTGTCCTCAGAGCTACATAAAAAGACCCTATTCCCGCTGAACAGCATTAAAAAAAATGAGTTTGTACATGTCCCCCAGGAAAATGCTCAGTGTCCCATTGTTTTTTTTTTTTTTACAGTAGTTTGCCTATTAGCCCTTAAGATGGCCGGAGTTAACAAAATGTACCCTCTCCCGCAGTCTTCAATGGGATTCAGACTCACTGAATCCCTGGCGAATTGAACCTGGGTAGATTCACCTATTACTAGTGGCCAGTATATTGTTGTTAGCTTAAAATATCCAGACAAAAACAGGACTGCAAAATTCCCTCCCCTCCCCTGTCCGATCCTCTAGATAGGCAGAGCCAGCTGTCACTCGCGCAGCTGGGTGGATCTCGACAGTAATGTCGGGATCCGTCCCGGCTGCGGAGGTCTCAGTATACCGCGAGCCATAACTCACGATATACTGAGCTTTGGGTCACGGGAGGATGCTAGTTTATGTCCTCCCGTGACCCTTAGGAGAACTATGGGGAAAAACACTTACCCCATAGTTCTCCTTTAATTAATTTAAAACACATCTTTCTCAGATCCTCCCCACAATTAGCCTGTATATCCTTTGGAAGGATAACATATCTCCCCTCCCTTGGGCTGCATGATTAAAGAAGGTAAAGGTGAATTTGACATACCCAGCCCCAACAGAATCTTGATTTTTAAAACCTTACAAAAAAATCTATAAATTGCCACCTTCAGAAATCTTAAAGTATATTTAAATCAAAAGGTCCATCCTCCCTTCAATTTCGAAGTCTGCTTCCCTTCCCAATTTTTGAACTCTACTTCCAATCAAACACCATTGTCCACACAATTCCTCTGGGAAAGAATTGATCTGTGTTGTGCATCCCCCTTAGGAGAGGGACAATGTGCAGCTTCCATCTTTATGGTGCCAAAGGGATCCTTAAAAGCAACTTAATCCTACAGATTGGGTCCAGATTAGACACCACAGTCCACTTCTATAACAACAAATCTTCAATAGAAGCCAATTAATGCTACATCAGATGTTTCTGGATTGGTGTCCACCAACTTTTTTATACTTTTCATTTTTATTTTTACTATGACTGAGCATACTTTGGCAAAGGCATGGGTTTTGGCTATTCCAATCATCAAAGGTCAAACAGGAAAAGGTTCTGGTATTTGGCAAATAAGAAACTATAAGCAATATTTAATGACTGCATTCACAAATTCCACAAAGTCTGCATGCCCTGGATCACACACTGCATGACCTCTGACTTCAACAGCATAATGATGGTCATCTAATTTAATGAGACATAGTGGACCTTGGGGTCATATCTCCGCTGGCACTCTCTACCTACCCTACCATTCCTAGTACTGTACTCTCTCTCCTTCCTCTGCCCTCTTTCCACCCACTATACTATCTTTCTATACTTTCCTCTTCCACTTAACTAATCTCTGCAACTGGTACAACCAGTTTTCTTAGACGGTTGTCACTGGAACAAATGTTCCCATTAGAAGATTTCCCCTCTATTCCTGGTTTTACTAGGTTTAATTAGGAATGTTGTTTTTTTTCATTTTAGATGAAAAGTTTGCAGGTTTGCAGCCAGGCATAAAAACCTACGCTACAGTTTATAGACCTTTTTCCTGGTCAGCTGAGTTACAAGAGCCAATAATTTGAAGAAATGGATAACCAAGCCCCATTTCTATAGAAGAGTGGGCTCACAACAGCCATATTGTCAGTGTATTTTGGAGCTGTTGGGGAGAGTTGATAAATTTGTGTATGGTGCATTTCTGCCATGGCTGTGCCCCAGCTTCCCATGCTTTTTGTTAGACAATAGCTTTCCCCTTAGCACTAGTAATGGCCAGAAATAAATAACATGATTTACCCCTTAAACCTCAATGGGGTTCACCCCAGTTTCACAAACCTTCACCCCAGGCAGATTTGCTCATCCTTAGGTGTTATCTTATTTCTTATACTCTTCCTGAAAACTGGTTTTGGTGGTAATAAAGTGACTAATTTGGGATCCTGGAGTAGACTTTCCCAATTTTGATGGCCTTTTCACAATATCTGTAGTGGAATAGGGTTATGAATTTAATGTCATAATTCTCAATACTAAATTGTTTTTTAGTTTTGGGTGGGATGCTTAGGTATTTCTGATAGGCTCTTTTTATTGTTTCAGCTAAATATCTTTTATCCTAAAATATTTTGTGTAATGTATTCTTCCTCAGAATACAGTTTTTCCCAAATCTCCATAATTGGCTTTTATTGTAGGTTTTTTTTTAACCATTTTGGGTGATGACAACTATTATAATGTAAATATGAATTCCCCCCTGTTGGCTTGAATTGGTTTTTAGAAATACTTCTATTGTCTTGGTGAGCTCAAAAGCAAGGAAAACTAAAAATGAGTGGTGACTAACATGGGTAAAAGTAAAACCAACAGTATTGAAATAGTTGAGAAAGGGGAGAATGGTGTCTACAGGTCTATCCCAAATTACTATTATGTCACCAATGTAAAAAACATAAAGGATAATATGGGATGTAAAGGAATTATTTTTCAGATATAGTTATTCTCCAGTTGCCAGTGACTAGGCTTGCACAACTGGGAGCATAATTTGCTTATATTGTCATGCCTCCTACCTGAATAAAGAATTGATCTGAGACATAAAAATAATAGTGGTACTATCTGGAATGTGTTTAGATGGTAATGTAATGCATATTACAAAACAGCAAGAGAAAATACCGGGGTTTATGAAAGATATGACACCATGGCTTGAAGTTTGGTGAAAAAGTTTTATTTTAAATAACACATATATTGCAAATGTACATACAAAATTAAATGAAACAGGGGCAACTACAGTTGCGACCAATTAAAACCAAGGTTAGACCAGAGGCATAAACCCACTAGACATATTCAGACATAACCATTATAGATCAATATATTCTGTATGTCCAATCCCTACGCATAGTATGGTGCATAGATGTTTACAGAGAACTGACATCAGTTGAGATCCATGTGTAAGTAGATGTCCATGTATAGTGTTTAAAGGAGAACTTTAGGCAAATCTTTTATTAACCCTTGCAGTAGGGCTACCTCCACACTGCAAGGATTAACTGCTCATTTTTGTCTAGGTGATAATAAAAGTTATACTCACGTGAACTGTGCAGCTGGCTTGCACTTAAACTGGTCCTTCCAGCCTCTCCCCATCCACTGCAGAGATCTAAGGTCCCATAGATCATCACATTCTATACAAAGTGTATATATATGAGGACACCAAAGAACACTCCAATGCTGCAGCGTAGGAGACAGGCTTCAGGGACAAGAGCAGCAGGAAGCTAACTCAGCGGTTCGGCTGAGTATAACTTTTTTGTAGCACCTAGACAAAAACGAGCAGTTAACCCTTAAGGTCCAGGGGTGGTCCCACTGCAAGGGTTAATAAAACATTTGCACAGAGATCTTTAATGATCTTTAAAGGAAGTAAGGGAAGTGGCAATTGGCTGTAAGAAATTATCAGTATATTCTGAGAGACCACTGGTAAGACTGTCTATACCATCAATATCTAGTCTACCTGGAGGAATATCTGAATTTTTGTCTATTTTTGGAATGTGGTAAAAGAAAGGTGTGTTGTGGTACTCTGTAGTTGTAAGCCCTTTATAGTAATGATTTTACCTGCAAGGGCTTTGTCTAACAATAGTTTCAGTTCCTTTTTGTATTCAGATAGGGGACCTTTATATTTATAGCTGGTGAAGTCTGATAGCATTCTTCTCATAATCAGTTATTTTTTGTATAATGATCCCACCCCCTTATCTGCTTGTTTCACAATATTATTACCATTCTCCTTTATTTCTTTTTCATAAATTAAACTTTTGCATGATTGCAGTCTTAGGGCCATGTGTGTGATGACAGGTTTATTTGTTGATTCAAAATCTAATTCCACAGTGTTATTTTTTAAATATTAAATCCTCTAGTATTTTCAGCACCTGTTTGTTGTTCTTATTGAAGGGGTAATTTTCAGGCACAACTAAATCTAACTTATCTTGAAGTATAGATGATCCTATCGCTTTCATATTTACATTTTTTTTTTATTATTGTGAGCTTACAAATTCATTTATTTGTATGCTTAAATAAGAAACCAAGTTAGGTTTGAAATCTGGAGAAAAACTAAAACCCTTAGTCAGCAAGGAAGTTTTTTCATTAGATAGGGTGTGAGTGGATAGATCAAATATTTTAACTGTATCTAAGTGAAGGTGGCTTGAGTTTTTCCTCTTTCTTGTTTAACCTTAAATTCTACTACTATTACTCCTCTCTGCATACTTTACTTTTTTATTTTAGATGATTTGTTACGGGAAACTCAAATAAATCTGAATTTTTAGGGATTACTGTAGAGAATAAAATCTTGCATTTAGTTCACAAAGCAACACCTGCATATTGCATGCTATAATCGGTTATAGCTCTGCATTGACACTATTACACTTTCCCCCTTGCTATATTATATTAATCTCTGACGAAAAAGGCATTGAATCTTTTTAAATACAATTACAATCTAAATTTCACCAGAATAATTAAATGGCACTGTCCTAAAATATGACATATGTGACTTTTTTGAATTTTTGATAAAAGTGAGACATGTAAATACTTCATTTTTTTAGGAAGGCTCTACCCCAGTGGTGTAGTGGAGGTCTCTTTTCTTCCTTAACCCTTTCACAGCCAGCATCATATGCCTTATGGCTCTGGCTGTAGGCCCCTGTAAACAGACTCCTGGTGGCTATAGATAGCCACCGGGAATCTGTTTATCTATGTAAAGCTGACTTTCAGCTTTATAATGTAAGGTGGCTGAAAACCCACCAGATGGCTTCCAGCATCACCCCACCCGACATGCACTGCCTTGCTTCTTGGGCTCTGCTGCTCCTTCTGCAGCTCAATGTTTGCACAAATGTTTATGAAGTCCACGTTTTTTAGCATACATTTTGTCAGTGCACAAAAACACAATACAATCCCTGAATTTTAAACTAATTATACACCATATGCCTGTAAAAAACTAATACAGTAAACTCCCCATTGTCATGATCTGGGGTCCAGGGCACTGGTTCGTTTGAGCTCCAGGTCTTGCAGAGTGGGTTAGCGTTGCTGGCTGAGGTGATGTCTGGAATGCTGGTCACAGGAAGCTTGGGGACTAAGAGTCTGTGCATTTTCGGGGACGCACTAGAGGCGCAGGATCTAAGAAGGGCCAAGTTTCCCCCAGAGCCTCTAATGGTGAGGATGATTGGCTGCAGGGCACCTTCCAGGTTGCGGCCATCTAGCACACCCACACAGACTCAGACAAACTCACAGGTAAGCAGGATCTCACAAGGAGCACAAGGCAACAACAGGAGACAAAAGAAACAAAGCAGGTAAATAGTAATCCACAGGGGTCCAAGGCAACAATAGAACACAAGGGGACCAGCTAAGTCAAACAACACATTGCTCGAACGCTGAGAAACGAGTGAGCAGAAGACTTAACACAGAGGTTCACATCTGATTGGCAGGAAGCTGAGCACCTGGGACAGGAAGCAAAACCTGGCACCGGATCTTGGCACAGGGAAGTGTGACACCCATTATCCAGCATTCAAGCAACCCGCACTCTCAAGCAACAGGCAAAAATACATTGATGACACGGCGGCCGCTAATTTTTCTTTGCCTGTAGCTTGATGCACACTAATAACATTGTCGGTTGCTAGGTGCACACTAAAAAAAATTGTTAGCAACTAAATTTATTTAGTTGCTAATTAATTTCTGTCGGCTGGTGGCTAGGTTCTGCGGTCGGCAGCAGAATGTAAACAATGGGGAGCAATGGCCAGCCTGCTATTGGCTATTGCAATTTTAAATAGCCAATATCAGTTTGGCTTTTGCTCCCAGCTGTTTATATTCACCTGCCGTCTACTATTAACTCTCAAGCAACCAGGAACTACAATTATCCGACACCTACCGATAACTACGGTGCTGGATAACTGGTGTTTACTGTAAATAACAAATATATTTAATTTCAAAATCAAGTGTGTTTGGTAAACTGCTAAATATGTCAATACCCAAAGTTGTAAATATACAGTATGTGAGACCTGTGTGATTTAAAATGGATCCTAATGTCCCTGGAGGATCCTGATACCTTCTTTCATTCCTCGTTTGATCAGTTGCTAAACAGAATAAGCATGACAACCAGTCGTGGAGTAATCTAGAATTTTTAATCTTTGTTTGGTTTTGTATTTCTAAAATGCTACAAGTGGCAATTAATGCTTCCTGTCAAATTGCCATTTAGACCACGTTAGATGATGATTTGTTTCTTTTGTTTAGTAAGGAACCAAAGTATGATGTCTATGTGAAAAAAGACCACATTACAAAATTAAATGATTTGGCTCATATTGTTAATTTACACCTGGGAAGTTTCTGATATGTCCACTATTCTCTTATAGCCACTCATTTTAATTATTAATATCCAATTTTCATCTTTCCATTAGAAACCCTTTAATAGTCAGTCTGGACAATTAACATTGAGCTGCAATAAATAGTGCACTTTTACCTATTGTGATGATCCCATCAATGTGCAATGAAACCTGTCAGAGCAGTGTATGGAAAACGTTAACCTGTCTGTGACCTCGGTGCTGCTTTTCCTGCAAATAAATGACTTGAATGCCCAGTGCTGCCAATCTGGTGTTTTTCATAAGCTCTTAATTCACCTTCTGAATCTAAATAAATAGGATGTGCCACTCACAGTGAATGCAAGAATATTTAAATGAGCTCTCGAAATGGATTTTTAAGAGAACCATTTCAGAACAGTACAGTCATCCATTGTTTATGATAATTACTGTCATCTATCTTTCAAAATTCACATATTTTGCCACTTAAATGCTTTATATTCTTACCGAACCCTAGCAATTCCCTAAGCAATTCATGTTTCAGATTTTATTTCTGTAATATCGAGACATTTGTTTCACTTTGCATAATAATCATTTCCCTTTTAATGCTTTATGATGTTTCATTCATGCAATTTCATTAGCAAAAAACATTTTTCCTGATGTGCTAAAAATATGTGTCAGACAATTAGAAAATTCCGTTCTAAAAGAATGTGAAATATAGTGTACACTAGTCACTGTCTAATGGCAGAGTAGCAAAAAATAGCAACTAGTACAGGGCCCTTTTGCCATAACGGAAACAGCTGCGACTGTGACTTAAGAAGCTTTTAAGTCATACATAGTTACATAGTATTTGAGGTTGAATAAAGACATTAGTCCATCAAGTCCAACCTATAGGATCTCATTCTTAGGAGTACTTGTACCCTTGTATATTACGGGCCCAGACCCTAACCGCTCTGACTGTGAAGAACCCCCTTCGCCCCTTGTGCTGGAATTTTTTTTCCACCAATTTTAGGTGGTGGCCTCTAGTTTTTGTAATGGAGTTAATTTTAAATAGTTTGTCGCTAATGTTGCTGTCACCAGTGAACATCTTGTACATGGAAATCATATCCCCCCTTAATCTCCTCACCTCCAATGTGAACATGTTTAAATTTAGTAGCCTTGTCTCATAGCTCTGGTCCTCCATACCCCTAATTAGTTTGGTTGCCCTCCGTTGGACTTTTTCCAGCTCAAGGACATCTTTTCTTAGTACTGCTGACCAGAACTGGACCGCGTACTCCAGATGAGGTTGAACCAATGATCTATAAAGTGGCAAAATTATAGACTTGTCCCTGCAATACATCCCCTTTTTAATACAGGACAAGACCCTGCTAGCTTTGTTTACCGCAGCTTGGCACTGCAAGCTACCATTCAGTTTGTGGTCTACAATGACCCCCAAATCTTTCTCTATTTCTGGCTTCCCTAGCGGCATACCCATAATTGTATGACCCATTTGTTTATTTTTATTTCCAAAGTGCATTACTTTGCATTTATCGACATTAAACCTCATCTGCCATATTAATGCCACTACCCTATTTTATGCAGGTCCTCCTGTAATGTTATAATGTCTACATCCGTGTCTATTACCCTCCCAATTTTGGTATCATCCGCAAACACGGAAATATCGCTGTTAACACCCTCCCCGATGTCATTAATAAATAAGTTGAACAATATGGGACAACAGTATTCAATATTAAAGGTAATCACATTGTGATCACTATTACCCAGTGACTCCCCAATTTCAATATCCTCGATTAACTCTGCATTATTAGTGACAATTAGATCTAGGATGGCATTTTTTCTAGTCGGAATCTCCACCATCTGGTCCATGAAATTGTCTCGCAACATGTTCAGAAATCGGCCCGCCTTCGCCGAACCAGAGGTTCCATTGGCCCAATTGATGTCTGGGTAATTGAAGTCACCCATCACGACTACATTGCCCTCTCTCCCAGCTATTCCGATCTGGGAGTGAAGGTTGACTTCTCCCTCTTCCTCTATATTTGGAGGATTATAGCAAATACCCACGAGAAGTTTACGGCTAGTGTCCGCCCTATCTAGCTCCAGCCATAAGGTTTCCTCGTCTTCCCCATTATATGCATATTTAGATTATTTTTTACGTAAATGCAAACCCCCCCCCTTCTCCCACCTCTGTCCTTCCTGAACAGGTTATACCCCTCTATATTAGTAACCCGGTCATGCGTGCTGTCCAGCCAGGTTTCCGCTATACCCACTATTTTGAAGTCCTCTTCGATTAGCCTAATTTCAAGCTCTTCTAATTTATTTGCCAAGCAAAAAAAAGGGAAAGTCGGGCTTTTAAGGTGTCACTCTAAGCATGGAGAACATATAGTTCTTACGCATATAACTCTTAGAAATTCATTTTTATTTTGCTTAATAAATACTGATAAAAAAAGGGCCAATGTATAAGCCCATTGGTTTCACATCCACATCAATTTCCTAAACATAGTACAATCTAAAATCACCATAGGCATATAGCCTCCCTGGACCACACGGCCACATTCTAGGCATCAGCAGGTAGTCACCATTTATAATATTAATACATAATTGTTGAGTTCATTGTATATTTGTCAAACACATGTCAATATGTCTTGCATCGATGCACCGTGGGTCCAGACTTCGACGCGTTTCGCTAAAAAGCTTCCTCAGGAAGATAGGAGGCTGCCTGTAATATTTAAATATCATGGATGTAACCACATGTAACTATCCTAAGAGTTTAACAAAAACAATTGCATCACATGGTAAACATGTAACAAACATCAAAGAATGCATAACCTTTTTGTCAGGGTCTTAGCGGTGAATCAATCCACATCTCCAATGGGACAAGATCCATCGCACAGAGGACATGGGGAAAGAGGGATGCACAGGAGTCACGAAGACGAGAGGCTAAATTCCGTTCATCCATACTGCAAAATTTATAATCGGATATTAAAGTATCTATATATATCGTTGGGGCTATTCATGTGTAATTCACATTATACGTACATATGAGCACTGCCTAAAACAGAAAGTAGTATCCCCTCAACACATATTCCCCCATCTATACAAAGAGGGGGACAAAAGAGAAAGGGGATAATTCTCTACCAATCTGTCTGGCTTTATCCACTCAGTTTCTCGGTTTGGAGCCTAGATCAACATCTAGTACTAACATGATAGTCCCCACATCTAAACTTACATTGAATTGGATTAATTTGCACAGATCCTGGACTGCCTCTCCCGCCGTTCCCCCCTACATCCATTCACTCCTCCATACATTCAGCCGCATCACATCACACTGCCTAATATACCGGCGTGTGACGTCAGCGGCCAGAGTGGGCTAATGGTCAGCACCTGTGTCCG
>NW_017306339.1:877800-935290 GCF_000935625.1 Nanorana parkeri
CTGTAATATTTAAAGTGACATTAAACCCTCAGGTTTTTTTACATAAAATACTGTAATGTGTGCCTTACTGTAATCCATGGTTGTTTCCCTTCTCTTTGCTGCTCTTCCTTTTAAATCTGTATCTGTTCTCATGCTCTGCAGAACTTCTGTTTTGCAGCAGACTGCCTTGTCTCAGGAATCGATACACGGTGTATTAGTTTCTATAGGCTTGTAACCTGAGCCAGCACTACAGGAAGAGGCCCTGAGCTGAAAAGGGAAGTTCTCCCCAAGCATGAAAAGACATGAGGATTTTAAAGGAAGAGCAGCAAAGAGAAGGGAAACTACCATGGATTACAGTAAGGCACACATTACAGTATTGGTTTATGTTAAAAAATCTGAGGGTTTAATGTCACTTTAAATATCATGGATGTAACCACATATGACTATATAAGAATTGAAAAAAACAATTGCATCACATAGTGAACATATAGCAAACATAAAAAAATGCATAACCTTATTAACAGGGTCTTAGTGATGAATCAGTCCACATCTCCAATAGGACAGTATCCATCGCACAGAGGACATGGGGAATGAGAGACGTACAGGAGTTACGAAGATGAGAGGCTAAATTCCGTCCATCCATACTGCAAAATTTATAATAGGATATCAAAATATATCTACATAAAACTGGGACTATTCATATATGATTCAGATTATCCATACATATGGGCACTGCCTAAAACAAAAAGTAGTATCCCCTCAACACATACTCCCCCATCTATATGGAGAAGGGGGAACAAAAGAGAAAGGGGATAATTCTCTCCCAATCTGTCTGGCTTTATCCACTCAGTTTCTCGGTTTGGAGCCTTTATTTGCCAGACTTCTAGCATTGATGTACATACATTTAATCCCTCTCTTTTTGTGGGACAAAAGTTTACTACCTTGTTGTTCCCTAATATTTTTATTGTTCTGCCTTGATTTCGGTCGTCCGTTGGTAGTTATACTTACTTGTGCCAACGGATTTCCTATATTGACCGTTTTGACTAATTTAACTGTATTATCTGGATTGAGCCCACTATTATTAACTCCTTTCTTTCTTCTTTCTGTATTATTTTTGGCTATGTTTAATTTATCTACATTTAATTTAAGTAATTTTATTTTTATGCCCTCCCCCCACTTTCTAGTTTAAAAGCTCCTCCAGTCTTTCTACCATTTTTCCCCCCTGGAACGCTGCACCTTCCCCATTAAGATGCAGCCCGTCTCGGCTGAAGAGCCGGTAGCCGACTGCGAAGTCAGCCCAGTTCTCCAGGAAACCAAAACCTTTCTTCTGACACCAGCTCCGGAGCCACTTGTTAAGCTCCCTCAACTCGCGCTGTCTGTCCGGAGTGGCTCGTGGCACCGGAAGTATCTCTGAGTAAACTACAGTGGAGGTCCTTTCCTTCAGCCTCGCACCTAGGTCTCTGAACTCCTGTTTTAGGACACTACAATGTCCTCCTATTTTGTCATTGGTGCGTTTCCATGCGTTTGTTATAACATGTGAGGCATTTTGTGTATGATAGATGGCATGACTCCCAGTTTACATGTCTTACTGAGTATTAAAGTATAATTTCAAACAAAATGTAAGAGTGTAATTTACCATGTAGATGGTCAATGCTCAGAGCTTGGACAGAGAAATCAAACTGGGGGTAATTTAACTCACTTGTATCCACAAAATAATTAAATTAGTAAGTTTATCCTTCAGCCAAAATATTGTTTACATTTGGTAAAAACACTACAACAGAACACAACAACATATGTCATTTAAGCTAAAACATGGAGTACATTTTTCCTTTCTTATAATTGTTGTTGGTATTGTTATTATTATTATTAATAATATTACCACTACTATCGATACTACTATTAATAGTTTTCTGACAATCTCTAACCCTGAAAAAAGTTTCAGCCTAAAACTTTATCTTTTTTTTTCCATAGGATTCACTGAACGTATCTGTGCTGAATATAACAATGCATTTTGTTAAAAGACTTTAAAATATCAACCCTGACACTAATTAGAGAGACTGCAAAAAAAGTCACATCTTTCAAGCACCCAAAAGCTGTGTAGATTTTAGTGAAACACTTTTAAAAGTCACCTTAAAAAAGTAAATGGCAATGAACAGCAGACTTGATGACATTTCTTTAAATGCCAGTCATTATACTTGCACACCTGAAGTACTTACATTCTGTAACTACACTGCTCATCTCGGCTAACATGAATCAAAGAATATTCATAATAACATACACGTAACTTCTGAAAATGCCACTGTAGCAATATGAATATTGTCTGTACATCAATAGATATTACTATAGCAACAATGCATATTTATCATTGCAACTATACACTGAGTGGCCAGATTATTATGACCACCCCATCAGTACTTCGTTGGGCCACGAGATGACACCACAAGATGACTTCGTTGGGCCGCCTCGTGACTCCACGAGATGTTGAAAGGTGATGCGAGGAATCTGACACTGCACTGTTGCCCTTCTGTTGTCTTGTACCAGTCTTGCCACTCTCCGTTCTGCCCTAACATTGACTAATCGCTGACGTCCACAATTCGCACGTTTAGACCCAGATTTGCGGCTGACAGTCCTGTCTTTAAACACTTTAACAATGAGCCCCTCTTGAACATTTAACAAATTCTGCTGTTTTGCTGATACTCGCTCCATGGCTCCGAGCGCCAACAATCATCCCACGTTCAAAGGCTGTTAAATTGCGTTGTTTACCCATATCTTCAGAAAAAAATAACTTCTACTGTCGTGGTAAACAACCTGCTTCCCTATTTATAGTGGTCTGGCCCCCTAGAAACTTCAGCGCAAAATTATAGCTAATTATAGCTAATTTGCCTACAAACGTCAGGTGGTCATAATAAACTGGCCACTCAGTGTAAATATTCCACAAATATTGTTTGGATAAATCTATTTATGTGTATTTTAATACAATATTTAACAATCGCAGAATGTATAGCATTATAGCTTGCTCCATCTTTAGTGTATGTTTCTCTCTTCCTCTCTTTCTTTTACTGGTAAATTTTTACCTCTTCAACATATTCTGCTTAACATGCTTAAACTGCACCAGAGTTGGTTTCTGAATGTTTAACCACTAAAAATCTGCGGTGTTTAAACCCCCTTCCCATCCAGGCCATTTTTTGTATTCAGCACTGCAGTACTTTGACATTTATTCCATCATGCAACCCTGTGCTGAAATAAATTTTATAAAAATGTTGGGGGACAGACAGAGCTTTCTTTTGGTGGTATTTAATCACCACTGGGGTTTTTATTTTTTACTGTATCAAGGAAAAATTACCGATTTAAAAAAAAAAAAACTGTTTCCCCTATATTAAAGGATAAAACATTTCTTATTACCCAATTTGTTGGTAAAATATAAAAGGCGGGGTCACGTCGGGTAAAAAGACACCAAACATGTCAAGCCTTAAAATTGCGTGCGCGCACGAAACCTCAAAAAACTATAATACCCAAAATTGGCCATAGGCGACACTTTAAAAGCTTTTACCGCTCATCAGTTTAGTATTATCAGTGATTGATGGCCAAAATATTATTGCTCTCACTTCGCCGTTCGTGGTGATATGTAACATGTGTAGCGCAATTTTCGTTTTCGCACGCTGGTGCACCGGACGCGTATTTACATGTATATGTGCGTAAATGTGGGGTTGGGGGACTTAAAACATTTTCGGGTTTTTAAAAACTTTTTTTACATGTGACTTATTTTTTTAACTCTTCTTATGTTTTTTTTACACTTAATGTCATTGCTATTACATATATAGATACATATAATAGAAAAGGCACAATGACAGGTCCTCTTTATGGTGACATTAGGGGTCTCTAAGACCCCTAATGCAACCTGGGGACCCCAAAAGAAGCTGATGAAGCAGAGATCTGCTTCCTGGATTAATGTTCATCACAAAAAAACTGGTCCTAAGCTTTTTTATATATAGACTGAATATCTACAATGTTTCTCTTTGGTAAAAAGAATATTATAATAACCAAGGAAGGAACTTTAGGCAAACCCTAATGTACATAATAAGATGAAAAATATATCACCAATTATACTTCATCAGGACTAGTTTTTTTTTTTAAATGTAAGATAGAAACATACAGGATGTTTTTAATTTTCAGATCAACTAATGTACACTGGATAAACTCCTTTTTACTAATTTTTTACTTATAGTATACTAGTTTGGCCAAGTCGTATGCATAACTTGCTTACTAATGCACTTAAAAGAGAACTATGGGATAGCCTTTTTTCCCCATAGTTCTCTTTAGGGTAATGAGAGGACAAATACTAATGTCCTCCCGTGACCCAAATCCCAGTATATAGAGAAAATACTTTTGAGATCCACCCCACCGGCTGATTGACAGCGGGCTCTGCTTATCTAGAGGAAGAGCCAGCTTTGCCCACCCCCCATATGATCCCTCCAGTCAGTGCTGGAGGTTTGGAGAGGGGAGGAGGGAACCAGGGACACTGATCTCCAAATAGCTAACTCTCCCTGGCGACAGTTTAATAATATAAAATAATATTTTATTTGAATTGCTCAATATAATCATGGGGAGGTGAACTGATACTTCTTTTTATGGATGTCCTTAAGAGAAATTGTCTGCCATGTTAAATTAATAGGTGGTACCACATGGTACTAAATTTATATGAGCTGAATAGACATCCTTTTGGAACTAGAAAATGGGCACTTGAAGGGGTAAAGGTTCAGTAAAACGTGTTCTTTAGTAACACATTTTCTTAAGTTGTTTTTTTTATCTAACCATTTGCTTCAAGGAAGGAAGGAGCTGATGTTAATGAATTCTTATCTGGTTATTACGTAAATGGTTATTACTTGAATTACTTTAATCTCCATGCCATGTATGTTGATTCTTTAATTTCACAAAGCAAAAGAATAGGGACTCCACAAATGATTTAGTGATAAAAGTTAAAACCAAAAATTTTACATATTGCAGCTTACCAGTCCTTAGATATAATGGCTGCATAAGTTGTTTTAGGCTTTCTTCCTCTATGTTCACCTGGTGATCCAGCCAGTAAGTTTGTTATTTTTCAACTTCCTTTAACAAACCAAGCTGATCACCATTATAGAGGCCTCATACATGGTAGAGGGAAGGAGTGTGGATCTAAACGGTTTAAAAAAATTCAGCCGATTACCCATCATTGCCAATAATTTTATTCATTGGCAATGCCACCAACGCTGACTTCTGTTCCTCCAGCCACAAGGGAGCATCAAGAGCGGAGAAATCCACCTCTGACAATGATGACAATGTAACAGTATTTATAAATCTTGATAAAAGGTGAAAAAGGAAGACAAAATCTCAAATTGCTCTGGCAGTGAAAGAGTTATACAAATTTACTTCTGTGAAATCAGTATTTGAGTAGTCCGTAAATGCAACCATTGTAAGAGAGTACTTGGTTGGGTGCTAAGAGCAACCAAAGGGAGGGATGTTGGGACATTTTGAATATAGAGTCAGTCAGGCTTCAGGCCTGATGGTTATAGTCTTGTTCCCCCTAGCTCCTCCAACAATATAGAGCGTTAATAAACAAGAATGTGTGGACATGTACAAGGTATAGTTTATAGGTGTAGGGAAAAATGCCATGCAAATGGCATTCAGCCTGCGTATGGCTGGGCAGATGCTTTATAAATCCCCCTCTTAAAGTAGATAGGGAGAGATCAGGTTGTACCCATGCCAAGGACAGTAGTATGCATTTGTACTACTGTTTTTTTGTAAACAATGTGCACTTGTGTCATTTTAAGGAAAAAAGTAGTATGAGGTCTCCTATGCATAATAGACCCTTATCTAGGTATGCAGCCTGGCTGGACAAGAAAAGGTGGGGCAGAAAACATGCAGCCCCTCCCTCCTTATTTAAACAGGACCACATGTCCTCTTCATTGAGAGGGTACGTTGCAAGGGGGATGGTAAAACCATCCTCCCCTTGCAAGGCACCTTGTCCCCATCTTGATAAGGACAAGGGCCTCTTTCCAATACCCTGTGCTCGAAAAGGATGTGGTATGTGGGAAGAAATCTTATCTGAATCTGGAAGTCCCCTTTTAGAAAAAATTGGACCCCATATATTCTCTCTCTTCTATGTGTGTAAATAAATTCTAAAAATATTTTATGTGTGTAAATAAATACATTCTAAAAATATTCTATGTGTGTAAATAAATTCTAAAAATATGTCAATAGTAAATAAAGACAAAGACATAATGGAAGAAGGAGTTTATTTAAAAAAAATTCTAAAACCAGTGGTGGTGTCATAGTGGTTGTATAGGTGGGCAGGCAAGCATCGTTCATCATGTGTGGGTGTTATTATTTACTATTTCCATTCTTTTAGTGAATGAGTAACAGCAGGTATCTGGGAGCTTCCAGATTTTGATAAGTAGTTTCCCTCGTATGGGATCCCACATCATCTTGGGACATTGAACACAATTTATACCAGACCCAAAGGGATTTTAGGAAGGACCTCAAAAGCTGCTTCACATCAAGAAATTAGTTTGTCATGCTGCTAGTAACTTCTGCCTATGTTTGCACATACATTTTGAAGCAGCAACTACAGCCTGCATTGGCTGATGAAGGAGCTGAGCATTCCACCCTGTTTTGCTACTGCTCAATTATATAATCATTATTAATTACATTGTTGCATTTAGATGTAGTATACATGATTTGAATTTCCCTGCAGAATATATTGAAATATTGACCTTTTTCATATAAAGGCCTCTATACCCATCATTCACTTGATTGTTTTACCTACTTTATAATTTATGAAGCAAATGTGTGAAGGGCGCTATAACTCTTAACTGTTTTGTTTACTCAATTGCAAATTAAAGTTTTATTTTTTTGTGTATAATTTATGGGATAAGACTATTTTTTGTGTATCAATAGGTTTTTTTTTTCTATTATATATGAATATGTGGAATGTTTGGCCACTCCTTTAAGGCCTTTATTTTTTCCATCCTATCTTTTTGGGATGGATATGTGGCTATATGGTTTTTTTTGGTATCATAAGGGATTTTCTTTAGTGGCACACTCTCTCATTTTTCTTATTTCTTCTTTATTATTTTATACACTGTAATATTTGAAAAACTGAAAAAAGCTGATGAAACATTTTAAAAAAGAAATATTATAATATATGAATTAATATATTAATTATTAATAATTAAATGTATTTTTCCTTTTTCATTTAACACATTTCAGTGTAATCTTGATATATTTAATAAATACAGATTAAATAAGTTATTACTCTAGCAGTTGTTTATCTATGGATACATTTGTTCCAGGATGTTGTTCTAATATATCTCATAAGAAATGTTCTACTTTGTGCATATATGAAAATGACACATTTGCAAGCATGCAGTAAAGTGGATTTAGCAAACGACATATAAATATTCTATTACTATACAATTGTGACAGATTGAATTGTGTTACCTAAGGGCTGCACTGTTTCTGTTTATAATAAGAAGTGCAAATGCTTCCTAGGCATATCAAAATTTAGCACAAGAGGTCAGGAAATTGCTGAGACCCCAATTTTTTTCCTTGCTTCAATAATCACAATGTGCCCTTAGGCACAATGCATTGATTTACATTTGAATTGCAGAACTGAACATTTTTCCTCTTTGTTCCATGGACTGAAGTTTTTGAAGTAACAGAAGTTTAGTAAGATATATTATATAGGAGCTTTACTAGGTAATGCCTTTTTACTTTCTATTCATTTTTTTCTAAGGTCAAGATGCAGATACAGTCAGAATTTACTAATGTCGGCCATATACAACATGATAACATCAAATGGTACAGCAAACTTAAACTTAGCTACTCATGTTTAGTCAGCGTAATCATACCAAAAAAATACTTTGCTTTTTAAATTAAGATATGTCAAACAAAAATCCCATAATTTCTAAAATCAACCAATGTATAATCATTTTGTATGCACTACCCCATGGCCTAGTAAAATAAAGGGGCATTTGTAAGAATATGGTAAGCTCGAATATCATCTCCACTTTTATAGTAGGTTATACTTAAGGTGTATGTACAGTCAAAATATGTTTTTTGTTTAGTTTTAGAAAGAGCGTGAAAGGGTTGGACCCACTGACAGGTTGTTATTGCTACCTGAGGCTTCATCAGAGACATCTCCTCACTTCCTGTTCTGCTGACAATCTTTTACCAGACAGAAAGTGAGGCAAACTCTGCAAAAAGGGCAGAAATCCATTGAAATATGGTAGAGGAAACCGAGGGAGGATGAAATGAAGAATGCTTAGAATAGCTAGAGTGAGAGCTATAAATTGAGGTATAGCAGAATGGAGAGACGAGAGAGAAATAGCTAGAGTAAGACTGGGCAGAACTGAGAGAGGACAAGTCATACTACGGATTTCTGTTGTCATGTTCTTCTTCTCTCAGCTTACTATGTGCTGCTCTACATGTTGTTCAGACATCTGGCCGAAGCAACAAAACCTCTGTTCTAGTGCTGTTCCCTCTGACCATCTCCTGTTACATATTACTGAACGTTTTTATTATGAACACTGCAGACAGGAACAAACATGTAAATTTTTTTATTTTTGCACATCCATTAAATGCTTCAGTCAATAGTTATACGTATCTTTAAAAAACACAAAACTACAGTTTGACCAAGTCAATGCAAGCAATATTCTGGGAAACACTTATCTAGAAATCGCTGTTTTAACTTTGCATAGCCATGGAACACAAGGGTTAAAATATCTTCTACAATACATAGCACTTTAGGTTGTGCTGGCTTTAAGTGATCAGAAAGGAAAATGTCAAGCCTGTAAATTGCTGTCTTTTTCTTCTAACCTCTTTCGTCCTTCTTCCAAGCAGCCTTCCTCAGCCTATATTAAACTAAACTGTACTGTTTAAAAGACACAGCTTGCTAAAAGCACTCAAGGGAAGATCAGCAGCTAAAGTACACGTAACTATTATTTTCTGACAGTCTTGCAAGAAATATTGTCACATTTTATAATTTTGTGAAATAATGCATTTGCCTTAATTATAGACAAAAAGGAGAACTAATAAAGCATATACAAAGTTTTAGTTTTCTGATAGTCTACTGTTTGTTTTTGAGTATATGTTCAGAAGAAAAGGTACAGTTGTGGGTTCTTAGCATTAAATATAAGCTGACTCAGAAAATGTCCAAACAAAACTATTATTGCAGCTAATAATAAACAAAATACACAAAAACTGTCCTTTAAAACCACTAAATAAAATGTTCTCTTCAAAGTAGACATTTAGGGGGCAATTCATTAAGGAGCTGAAGTATCCAGCCATAGCTTCGGCTGATAATTCGGCTCTCTTCGGCCGCCGGAGCCCTTCAGTTCAGGCTATTCACGATAGTCCGTACAGCAGCCAAAGGCGGGCGAACGGCTCAGCCGAGCCGCAGGCATATGCTTCGGCTCGACTGAGCCGAAGTGACACCCCAAGCGGGTTGAACAGCCTGCCGAATGCCAGCCATTCACCCCGCAATTGGCAGCTGTGCTGAGCAGCCGTGATCTCACAGCTGGCTCCTCCCAGTTGTAATGACAGCTCAGTATCCCCAAATAACCTGGGGACGCTGATCTGTCATTAAACAATAACAACTGAGCGGAGTCAGCCTTGACATCATGGATATGATGTTTATTGATTGTATGTATTCACTCTGAGTGAGCAGAAGTTCCAGCATAATTTCTCTTTCAGCCTCTTTGGGCATTTTTATGCCCATGGAGCTTTTCATACCCTCATGGGGGCCACAGGGACATTCTGGGCGTCGCCCTCTTGCAAGGAGATGGGGGGCATGGATCTGGTATGTATGTTGGGGGCCCAAGGCTCGCACCTGGCTCATGTGCTACTCCATCTGCCTTGCATGATAGGTGGGCGGGACTGGCGGATAAAGTCTCTCCCACATTCTGTGCTTCAATCTCCCAGTTGTTGTGTGTGTGCATGTGTGGGTGAAATGCACCCGATGCATGCACTTTACATGGCACTGTCTCACGTCACTGGCGACATCTTCCACCCCTTGTTTGGAGTGGGGTGCCCCTGTGATGTTAGAGGGGCGGCATATATACGGGGGGGGGAGTCACTGGCCTCTGGATGGTGTACACCTATGAAAGAGCTTGGCGTCCTTGGTACTTGGTTTCAGGTATTTCTGCAACATTTATGGGGCAGCTTTATCTGGGATCTCCAAGGCTACTATAATCTATTGGTTGCTTCCTTGTTTAATGGGGTTTCTTCTCTTTTTTACTATATGATATGGCTGCTTAAATGCATTTTTGCTTAACTGGAACTTCTACAGACCCAACCTATGTAGGTCTATTACTGCGGCAAATGCCTTTTTTCATATGTATAAGGTATCTTTTCTGTGTGGTTAAGAAAGTGAACCTTTCATTTTTATGTCTATGTATATGTACTTTGTTGTGCTAGTAACTTGGCTTTTACATAGACATTTATATGCTTCTGGCACTGAATGAGGCTCTGTCCTGCATTTAACAGGTGATTTAATGCATTTTACACACTCTTGGGTATACTTGCACTCTCTCTACACCTTTTAGCCTTCTGTGTGGTGACCCTTCCAAGGATCCAAGGCTGTGCCCCCCCCTGGTGTCCTGCTTTTCCATCTACAAGTTGGTCCACAGTAACATCCTATATGGTGAATCGATAATGTGTTAATATATGTTTGTTTAAAGGGTTATTAAACCCTCCTGTGTTTTTGCATATATCTATTGCTAGCAAGCAGTAGATATAGGCAAAAACTTTTTTTTAAAAACACTTTAAAAGAGGTTTAAACTTATCTGTGTCTTCGCCGCGCACTCCCATCTGAAAATCTTGCGCGGCCGCAAAGGATCTTGGGGCGGGCGCATGCACAGTTCAGATTTTTGGCCGGGAGATGAGGAGACACAACGAGTAGTCTATGGACAGCGTGCACCCGCATGCAGACACCCTGGGACAGGAAGTGCCAGCAAGCACAGAGGAGTCAGTGCTGGATCGAAGACCCCCAGCAGCGCTGGAGAGAAGGCTGAAAACGACACGAAAGAAGAAGATCGGATTAAAAGACATAATTTAAGGTAAGTGCTGACACTAACATTGGGGGGAGTGAAAATGTTTTTATCCTTTAATGTCACTTTAAAAATCTCATAGGTTTTTGTTTATACACTTTGCAACAATTTGGCATGTTGCTTCAATTCTCCTGACGAAGCTATTTCTAGCAAAACACGTTGAAGAATCCGCAATCTATTTTCACTCCCCCCAATACAGTGTACTCACCATTGTTTGTGTTTATACGCCACATTATGTCTCATCTGTGAACAATTCAGTTCTATGTGGACTTAAACCAGCATGTACTTTTTGGTTTTAAACTGGGATGTTTTTATTACTGTATTGATGGAAATAAAAAGTCATCAATTTTAATACCCTTACGTGCAAGGTCTGTGTAGTGGTTTTACAGCCCCCTCTTGGCCTAATGGTTGGGTGAACCAATACGTTCGTGTGATCTATTTACTATTGGGGTCACTCAGACCTTCGTCTGATAATTGCCTTATTTACCTCATTTATAAGATGTTCACAATTATTTACAGTTCTTACATGCGGATCACATAATAAGTAATAGTTGTCTTTGGATCAGGAGCTCACAAAAAATTGATCTTTCAAATCAGTATACATAAAGTCTTTTTGTGGCATACAGGGGCTCCTGAAGACCATATTATCACACTGTACAACATGTGTGACTACACATGTAGAAGCCAAGGCCTTCCAAAAACATGCAGCACAGATTCACAAAAGGAATCCTTCACCAATCAATATTGGTACAGTCTCTTGGATGGAATATGTTGGTATAAATAACTGCCTCCCATTAGATTATATATCATCAATGATTTAGATCTCACCCATATTTGTTCTACTTATTGTAAAGCCTGGTCATCTAGATGTGTGGCAAGAAGTGGGCCCCACAATAAAGGCTCCGTATTTTGTCTGTGCAATGGACTTTCTCAGAGGAGTGTGGTTATGCCTGTACATCTTCATTGTGCTTAAGAAGTAGAAAAGGACAGCCCATCAATCATGTTACCAATGTATGGATGAAACAGCAAAAGCTGAATATCTTGGCTCAAATCATTTTGTCACTTCTGGAACTGTTAGGAGCATGTCTAATGTTTCTATGCCTGTAACAACCTCTCAGGTTCCTCTGGTGGTTTCTTGTGGCCACATACCCTCAGTCAGCTGTGGCCTTATCAGCCTGGCTATGCCCCTCTCAGTGAGGGGGTTGGTTAGTTGCACTTTATTCAAGCATCACTGTTACCTGAATTACTATTTTAAGTTATGCACCGCTATATAAGCATTCACACTTACAGGTTTGAGATTCTAAGGATTCATTCATGAGATTTTTGAGCTCAACACAATAACAGAATTTATTGGTATATAGTATCAAGACTTAAATACAATGAACCAACAATCTATTTAACTACAACATACAAATAAAAGATTTAAACTTGCCAAATACCCAGACATTGGTATCTAACAGACAAACAGACATACAGTTAAGTGGGGGAAAGATTATATGTATAGTTACCCATTAATCGTCACATGAGGCCCCATCCTGGTGAAAAGAGGCCGAGCTGTTTTTCCCAGTCATTAATATACCCCTCGTGTCCATAGGGATGCATGACAAATCTCCCATTGGTTGCCTCCCAAGGCCTACTGGAGATTGGAGGGTTTCCAAGACCCCCTTTACAACTCCACACCCCTCTCTACGATTGGCCAGTCTACTTGTTATTAGATCAAAGGGTCAAAGGGCCGAATGGCAGTGAGTGAATAGCCGAATGCCGGCGAGCTGCCTTTGCCTCGGCTATTCTGCTCGGTACCACCGAGCAGAATAGCAAATATTGAAAAAAGTTGGAAAAAAAGTTGAAAAAATATTTTAAAAAATGTGAATAAATATTAAATTTAAAATATAAATAAAGATTTTTCTAAAAAGAAAAAAACAATTGAGCAGAGCTAGCAGTGAGAGCTAGCCCACCCAACTGTTTCCATTGGCCGGCACCTGCTAGATGCTCCACCCAGTTGTTATTGTTTAATGACAGATCAGCATCCCCAGATCATTTGGTCCCCACTTCGGGTCTCAGTTGAGCCGAACCATATGCCTTCAGCTTGGCTGAGCCACTCAGCTACGTTCAACTGAACCGAAGGGCTCCGGCGGCTGAAAAGAGCCGAAGGCTCAGCCGAAGCTACGGCTGGATCCTTCGGATCCTTTGTGAATAACCCCCTTCAGTATTAGCTGAGGAGCTGAACTTCCTTCAGCAGCCAGTTAAACACAACCCACATTAGAATAGCCCATAGGCATGTACTGTGTAGTATCTAAAGTCAACCTTTTTTTGGGGGGTAGGACTATGTTAATTTTTATTCTTCCTAGCAAGGATATTGTCATTTTATATCATTCTTACAGTGCAAAATAGTGCATGTTCCAGTTACAAACAGAAATGTATATACTATTAAAAAGATTCACTTTAATTATCCAATCATGTGAAAAGAATAATTATTTCTCCATATTTTGCTTGCACATGATTGGAAATTTAAGTGAATAGTCACACAATTGTGTGAAATGTTTAACTCCTTGAGTAAATCAGCCCAAATAAATAGGCCAGTTATACTAAAAACAATTACGGCTCCATTAATTTCGTTTAAAGTAACATTGTGTTTTCTAAAATTATTCTTTAACCTCTCGGTGACAACAATAGTGTATGGGTGTGATTGTGTTGGAATATGCAATTGTGTGTTTCTATTTCTAAGACTCAGTGACAATCAGAAAAATTAGTCATAGTGTTACAGTCAAATTAACTGACAAATATCAATGATGCTAAACTTGGTTTAGGCTCCCAAAACCCAAATGACAGCCAAGAACTAGCATTATAAGAAGGAGAGTTCAGTAACTGCAGCCTCCATTTATCTGTTATTAAAGAGTCTCTTTAACCTCTAACACGTTGACGTATACGTTAATGTGTTCTTTAATACTGTTACTAAGTGTGTCTATGTCTATGTGTTCTAATTGTGTATACTATTTCTTCACATCACTTATTGCACTCAAGAAGCTTACAATCTAACATATCTATCTCATATGCACAAATACTAGGGCTAGTTTAGATAGGATCCAATTAACCTACCATCATGTCTTTGGCGTATGGGAAAGGAGAAAAACAACGCAAGCAAAGGAAGTACATGCAAGCTTTATGTAGATAGTGTCCTGGCTTATACTGAATTGGAACCAGGCATTTATGTGCCCTTTTGTGTGCATAGGTTTTGCATTTATTTTTTGATTACTTGAATATAGTTTAATTATATAATGTTTCTCTTTTTCATTGGCATTTTATTATTGCCACACAGGAGGCTAAATGCTTCTGGAGAGACAGTATACACAAGTGGTGAAAGATCCTGTTTATGGAGACATCAGGGGTCTAATTAGACCCCTGCTGACTGCACTGAGTGCTCAGAATGAAATATGTCCCTGGCAATACAAAAGTTATATTCTTAAACTGCCTTCCTCTATCTATCTATCTATCTATCTATCTATCTATCTATCTATCTATCTATCTATCTATCAGAATATTTTATTATTTCTTAATTTTGTTAATTTTAAGACTTTAAATAAAGCTATCCTTAATTATAGTTTTCCATGGAGAAAACTCCAACTTGCACTGGTTTTAACCTGTGTGTGTGGCATTGCTGCCTTATTTGCTTTTTTGCCGATTTGCTTTTAATGAAAAAAACGTAACTTTATACAAACAGGAAACTATTCACTTATCTTTCCTGACATGCACTTTGTATAAGTAGAGGCTTGTGTGAATAATTTCCATTAAAAATGCAATGCTTTAAGCATTCCCTTTTCTCTGCTCTGTACTTCAAACTTTTTTCCGCTAAACAATAATGCTTCTTTTTCCATTTATGTGCATGCCAAAAGTGACCCCCAGCATGTCGACATTTATAGTTATTGAAGCATTATGCATGAAAAGCTTTAGTTAAAGCTTCTGAAAAGCAAATCAGACTTACAACTGCGTGAGACAAAGAAGTACAATGTCTTCAGAGTAGATGATATTTCCCACCGCAATTTTAATACCCATCATGACATGGCTGTTTGACATACAGTGGGAAAACATTTTAAAAATCAATGCCATATGGTATATATTCATGCTTCTAACCCCTTATATTAAGGCATATTACAATACAAGTAATAGCATTTTTTTAAACAACCAATTGTATCCAATTGAATAGAATACAAAATACCATTATACCAAATACCATTTATGGGATTTCAGTCATTTAGCTATAACTAAGTTTTTTTCCCCATTTAAGAAAGTATATAAAATTACTTTTTTCCCTGCATAAAGTACAGTGAGCTTTTCTCTTATAATTACCAATGAGAAAATTATACACTGCATTGTGTTTAATTTACCTCAATTTTTTAGATTTAAATGTTGTGTACACAGTGCTTGCTGATTGATTGGTTTCAAATTAATGGCTTGACTGAGAAGCAGATTATTGTAATGTGTTAGCCTTCTATCTGTGCAAAATATGTGTGGTTTAAGTAATGCCCTTTATTGGATCACTTAAGTGTTCAAAGATGCAATCTTTCTCATCACTTTAGGTTTCTTCTCTGGGCATTGTATGACACTGGGCCTGAAAACCACAACTGATAAATAAAACAACAAAGAGACACAATGAATTATGGCTGTAATCTCCCCGACATATATGAATGGTAATTGCTGTTGTAAAATACTGCTCCAGCCTCAGGCCACTGTCTGTTCCTCCAGGCAGTCTCGGTCTCGTGCTAACCTGCACACTTGCCTTTTCCAACCCGCCGCACCCTGCTGCGCTGGACATCTAGGCTCCTGGCTTTGCATTCACAGCACCGCTGCTCCAGCCTCAGGCCACTGTCTGTTCCTCCAGGCAGTCTCGGTCTCGTGCTAACCTGCACACTTGCCTTTTCCAACCCGCCGCACCCTGCTGCGCTGGACTCCACTCTGACTACTGGGGAGGGAGCCTTCCTGTCTCCCAGGTGGAGTCCTGAACATCCACCAGCACCCTTTCCATAAGGGCTGTGCACAGGTGTGCAATCATTAGGTGCTCAACCCTACTAAACCACGGACCCAGGACTGGATCCTTGAAGCTGACCCAGCATTCTCCTCATAAAGGGCTTTGCACAGGTGCACCATCATTTGGTGCTGGTCACCACTAAAGCCCGGACCCAGGAATGGCGATTTCTTCCCTCCCAGTTCTCTCCTCGAAATCTCCCGGCTCCAGGATCCCATCTATAATCCATGAAAACCCGGAATTAGTTATAAAACCCGCTCTTTCCTGGTAACAGTACTTTCCTGGAGCCCGCTCAGCCTCTCTGGCTGAGAGTCCTGGGTGACCCTTTTGCCACTCTACATAGTGGCATTGCCACGCACTGCCACAATATACTGTATGTAGATAGATAGATAGATAGATAGATAGATAGATAGATAGATAGATAGATAGATAGATAGATAGATAATGATTAGGGCTTAGGGTTTTTTTGTTTGAGCTTTCATTTCCATCGCTCTTTTGGAAATTGAAGTACTGCAATCAAGAGACTGTATGTTGTGATCTCCGCTGCAAAAATGGGTCATCACAGGAACATCAGTTTTGTTGTTGTGAATCTATGTATATATGCATGCTGGATTTAACCCATTTTATTAACGGAGAATCCCATTTTAAACACATTATACATTTCAGGATCTGCTGCAAAATGAACTCTGTAGATCTGTTGAAATCCATGTATTGGTATTCTGTTGCTGGTGGGGTCATGGGCACAGGTTTTACATATTTTCTGCATGCAGGAAGTTGTTCCATTTAGGACTAGCTGTTCAGGAACATATCACAGTTAGCTGTTTCAGTTTGAGTTATTGCTAATATGCCAAGATATAATCTTTTGGGAATATTTTAATGTCTTTTGTTCAAGTGCAGCAAGGGCAGAAGTAATTTTACAATGTTTCTAAGAACTTCCAGGTGTGTGCTATAAATGACAACCAGTGGGATGTCCCTTTCATTTATTTCTATTTATGTTGTAAAAGTCTGGTTCTTGGCATGTCAAATGATTTCTTGATCTTGGTATGAATTGTCATTGGGCTTCATTCCTGTGTGATGAAATTCCTTCTGAGGTGCTCCAAGCAAGTATTTCTGTCTGTAGTGTCAGAATAGATTCAATTATATCTTATGGCCTCACTGTAGATAATCGATTCTTTTATGTGAGAATGGTGAAATACATCATGCCTCAAGTATGTGGTATGGTCTTTGGGTGGTGGTGTATGGGCATTTGTCTGCTCCTTCTTTTTAATTGTATTGTATCTCTTTGTTTTATGTAAAAATATATCGGGTTTTCAGATCCAGAATTGTATAATGCCTGATGAAGAAACCTAACATGTATTGCATGCATCTTTAAAGTTTTAAATTAGCTGATAAAAGGCATCACGGCAACTTCAAAATTTCTGGCTTGACTAAAAAAATCTATAGTTTATTCTTAGAATGTGTTTTTGAGACAAGGGGGGTAATTTACTAACCTAAACACACGCACGCACTAGGTGTGTGTGATTTTTACACAGCAAAACTTTTTTATCAACCAAAAAGTCTCTAAAAGCATATTTCCACTAATGCCATATATGGAAAAATCATGCACATGATGCATATATAATGCTGCTTCACAGTTTAGACAAAAATGGTTAGCTCATGCATTTACATTCCTGCATTCATCAACGCAAGCAACACAATGTAGAGCTAATTTACCCAACATCACCTAGCAATTCATGCAGGGCTTTGCACAACACACCTGCTGGGTGTGTACACACTACAAAGGTGTCTAGATTCCACCAATAGATCATGCTGGGGGGGAACACACTACAGATGTGTATACTTGTTCGTGGCGTGTTGATAAGGTTAGTAAATCAACCCCAAGCTGTCAGAAGCTGGCTGAAGTGTTGGTTGCACAGGCAATCAATCTTGTGCTTGATCGTCTGCATTGGAGGGCAGGAGAGACATCAGGGGTCTAATAGACCCTTGATGTCTCCATAAAGAGAACCTACCAACTCCAAATGCTATCACATAGGGGTTTGTTAGGTTAAGTGAAAAAAAAATAAAAAGTAATAAATAATAAAATATATAAAAATTTTAAAAAAACTATAACTAATCCCTCTGCCCTCTCCCCCATATGCATGTGAATAAACACACACACTTGGGCCATGCATATGTAAGTACTGTAAATGACACTTTCATCACACATGTTAGGTATCACCAAGAAAAATAATTTTAGAGTCATAATTCACTGTTAACTCAAAACTCATGAGCAGTAAAGAAATTTAAACTGTCACATATAAATAATTTTGAATACCTTTGTTTTTCACCATTGCATGGGCGAGCCACAATGTTAACCTTGGCGCATATGGTATCTATTTACTCTATCTGACCCCATCTTATATTTATTACCAAAAATATTGGGTGTTATATGGTGTTTGTGTGCACTAAAATTAATTTGAGTGTTTTGTTTCCAAAAAGTATTGCATTGATAAACATTTGCTTAAATATCATGTCACATAAACAAATTCAGCTTTTTTTAATCATTTTTTTAATGGGCCTCTGCTTTCAGAAAAGATAAAATTGTTTGGAGGCTTAAAGTAATTTTTTTATGCAAAAATTCAGATTTTAACATGTATGTGAAACATTTAAGAACTGCATATCAGGTGGTTTTTCAGCAGTTTGAGTTGCGGCAAAATTTCAGGCAGCCAAACACTAACTGGGCATGACCACCCAAAGTGGCTACACACTTTTCTGGCCTGCCTTAGAAGATTCTGTAAGCTAAGGTACCTAAGAGCTGTTGCACCACCAGGACGAGTGGCAGGCAAAGCAGGTTTGTGAACTTTCCTTTGCTGAAAGGCAGACAGTAGGTTGGTGCCATTGTCACATATGACCTTTCCTGGCACAAGGTTGTGTGCGGTTGTAATTTTTGTTTTGCTTTGTTGGATTTGGTTTGGGGATGCACTGGGGGCACCAGCTGACATGTGAATATTCTGGGCATCCAGTATATCCCTATACCTTTATGGTATAGGAACACATCCAGGCATACATGCATTCAATTTATCCATTGCTATATACACTATGCTCCAATATGGAGGCTCTCAAAGATTAGCATTAGGAACACACTACACAAGGGAACATTAATGCTGTAGTGTGGCTTCCACATAGTTTAAAACATTGTGCAACTAAATACTCTGTTTTTAATGTATATTGTTAGACAGTGTAATTATGTTTTCTTAAAGGCTAGCTGGTAAGTGTTACAGGAAATTTCTGTGTTTTGTATTGTTGTAAGCCCTTCCATGAGCACCATACATTTAAGACTAGTTATAAATTGATTTGTGCGGTTGCTAGTTTTGTTTTGCATTGCTGTAGTTGGTGTCGGGACGCACTAGGGGCTTCAGCTGACATTTGGATGTGCTGAGCCACCAGTGTTTCCCTATGCCTTTGAGGAGTAGGTCACGTCCAGGCATACCTGCATTTAATGTATCCATTGATATACTGTATATGCTCCATTATGGAGGCTCTCAAAGATTAGTGGTAGGACTTCACAGAGGAGCCTTGATAAGGTAGTGTGGCTTCCACATATGTAGCAAAAGTTGTGCTACTAAACACTTCTGTTTTTAAAGCATATTGTTAGACAGTGTAATTTGTTTTTCTTGCAGGCTATCTGGTAAGTGTGCTGGGGAATTTCTGTGTTTTGTGTTGGTGTGAGACTCATATTCCCATATGTGGTTGCTGTCTGCTAGGTATACCAGACGCAAAATAGCATTGGATTGTTTTTCCTGAGCTGTTGCCTCTTGTTAGCTTGTGGGAACAGGGACTGGTGGCTTTGATGATGACTCACCAGATGAGGCCATCAACAAGTCTCAGAATGCATGGCAGCAACACTCGTTCCACCACCATTGTGTCCCTTCCTGCATCCTTCAGCAGTCAGCAAAATTACCCAGTGGGCATGAAGGAGATATAACATCCCATGCTTCCATTGTCCACAGACATTAGCTTCCACAGGCTGGTGGAGGGCAGGAATGGCCTTCTGATGGTGAGGTATCTGCCAATGTGGTATAACCCAACTGCAAAAGAGGGCAGACTCCACTTAGCTGGAGTGAGAGCAGCTGCAAATCCAGAAATGTTGCCAAACTGGCATTGAGATGCTATGCATGGGAGCAATAGGGTGCATAATTTTTCTTATAATCCAGCAGCTGGGGAAGGGATACCTGCCTGGTGAAGGATACAGCTGGAGATGATAGAATGGAGTTAGAGACTCATAGCAAGGTTAAAGCCTACACTTGCCCCTACTCTGTGTGCCCCCATGCTGACCCTTTTCCCCACTGGAAGTGCCATAAGTTAAGTCTCTCAATTCCCTTGTAAGACTTCCTTCCCTATTGCTTGAGCTTGCACATGGAGATCCCTGTGTAGTGTGGGGAAAAGTGGAAAAGGAGGCATGATCATGAGAAGTAGTGTGCGCCTTTTTGCTGCCAAATGGTAGCATTCATGTGCCGCTTCAAAAGAACTTTGTGATGAACAGTCATGTGTTTCTTCATGCATGTGATACCCAAATGACCAATAGATTTACTATGCTTGATACACTGAAGGCAGAGATTGCAAATCACTATGGTGCTGTCCGCAGCACTTGTGTGAAAAAAGCCCACACAGCAGAGCTCTGCTGAAATAATGAATCTAACTTCTCCATGCCACTTTGGGGACAACGGAAGGATTATCTGTGGATGAGGAGGAATAACAGGGTGCATTTGCATCTGCCAATGTAATTGTGTTACTTTCCACCAGGTAGAAGGAAGATGATGAAGGTTTGGTTATCCACTCCACCACTTTATCCGTTGCCTCTGCCTACAAAGATTATTGTTTTAGTTTCTGGCTAGCTTTAAAGTGTGCTGGAGACCTCTTTATACTGTTCTGGATGTATAGCATGCATGCTGCCAGAAAAGAAAGGCAGCCTCTCAAATGTGTGACCACTTTGGCCTGTGGATACAGAATCTGCTGTCCATTAAAGCATGATACATCCAAAAATTGACCACTCTCAGAAGAACTAGTAGATTAACCAGTAACTATATCTGTAACACTTTTGTAAATAATATAACCTTGCCTTTAAAGCAGTCTTAAATAGATGTCCAAGATAGGCAGGAAAAGAAAGAAAAGAATGCTAAAAAAAGAAGAGATTAGGGAAACATAAGAAGCAGAAATAATGCCACCACCCACTGGAGCTCTAACAGAGCTTGGTAAAAGGGGCCAACAAGTTACCCCCCTACCCCCCCAAAGCAGTCTCCTTCCCCTAATCACCATAATGCGTTCATATGCCGCAAAAGCTAGTTAAATCCATCCCAGAATGTTGAATCAACATCCAGGGTTCCCAACTATGCAGAAACGTAGGCTGCCTATCTTCTAAAATGCTCATTAAGTCGTTCATTCAACATAATGTTTTCCATTCTATGAATAAATTCTATTTAAGAGATCTGCTGCTTTTTCTAATTACTTGCAAAAGTCAGCTTAGCTGCCAGAAAGATGTAATGGGATAATGCCCGCTGAGGTTTAGTCAATCCACACATGTTCATATGGAAAAGACCATGTTTAAGGTCCTTTACTATATGTCTATAGGATAACGCTTTTATCAACCTGTAAATTTTCATCCAGAAGATAGTAGCAAATGGGCATTTCCACCAGGTATAGTTTCAGGGTTTATAGTAAATCCTGCTTGTCTCAGCGAGTCCAATACAGCCTGCACCCAGGGTAAATGTGACTCCCAATCTGGACTAGAAATGACCATATCATCCATACAGACTGAGGAGTGTCTTTTCCACTGCCCTCTGAAAAGCAGCCGGGGCAGAGTGCAACCCAAATGGCATCCTTTTGTACTGAAAGTGACCCTCTGGTGTGGTAAATTAAGTTTTTCCCTGGCAGCCTTTGTTAAAGGTATCTGCCAGTACCCCTTGGTGAGGTCTAAGGGGGTGATATATCGGGCAGGTCCTAACCTCTGTATCAGTTCATCTACTCGAGGCATCAGATATGCATCAAACTTCAACACCTCATTGAGTTTTCTAAAGTCATTACAGAATCACAGAGACCCGTTGGGCTCAGGCACTAACACAATTTTCTGCACTTCCTCAAACACAGCTTTCCAGTGTGCCTCAGGAATGCATAATTGTAGCCTGACTTTTACATGAGGCTCTGTAACAATATCATGTTCTTTTAAACGGGTAAGGCCTGATAGTTTCGAAAAGATTTCCCTATTCCTCTGCAGAAATTCATTTACTTACTGAGTTTGGTGTTTGGACAGGGTGGCAGAAAAAAACACTTATTTCCTCCCTGCAGGGGGCCCTGAATTAACCTCAGCTAGTGCATCTGCACGTTCCCTGTCTTGCCAAAGTTTGAATAAGTTTACATGGTAGATCTGATAGGGCTTTCTCCTTCTGGGTTGATGCAATGTATAGTTTACCTCGCTATCTTTTTCTACCACTTCAAACAGAACCTGCCATTTGGCAAGAAATTTATTTTCTACTGTGGGTATAAGGACAGCCACCCAGTCCCCAACCTGGAACTGTCTGACTTTGACAGGCCAATTGTACACCTTCCTCTGGGCTTCCTGCGCTTTCTGTAAATGCTTCTTCACCAAAGGCATTACCTTAGTGATTTTTTCTTGTATTTGCATTAAATAGTACCCGGGCAATCGCTTTTGATAAGGCCTTCCTCAGAGGGACGGCCTCTGGGTACCTCATTGAGAAATCAAGTATTACAATGATATACTGGTGACCGTGGAACGATTTCACCAAGGGCCCCACTATACCCATTGTAATATGTTCAAATGGCACCTCAATAATACATAGGGGCACCCAGAGGCCCCTAAAATGCGATACAGGAGTGGTTAGTTGACAAGTGGGATAGGAAGCACAATACCTCTTTACCTTGGCCGCTGTACCTGGCCAGTAAAACCATGTTATCCATGCCTCTGTCTTGTCAGCTTCCAGGTGTCCCCCTAATGCGTCATTGTGAGCTAGATCAAGTACCGTGCATCTATAAGGTTGAGAAACTAACAACTGCTCCACAACCTCTCCCTGAACTTCGGTAACTCAATATAGTAAATCACTATTGACCGAAAAATGAGGAAATCTGGTTTCGGCCCCAGGTACTTGGGGTATTCCATTTATCACCATGACCTGTTTCTGGCATTCACTAAGGTGGGGTCCCGCATTTGTGCAGCACCAAACACACCCCTGGATAACTCAAGATCAGGATGCGCTGGACCAGAGGAATGCTCTGTTTCATCCTCCTCCCACATATCCTGCAGTGGAGAGGGTTCGCTACATCCTCCGCACCCATGACCTGCACAGTAGGAGGTTCCTCCCCTCAGGGTCTCCTTGCTTCATAGGTAATTTACAATAGGTACAATATCATCATCAGCATATTCAACATTAGTTCAACAAAGACAAGGCAGTCTCATCCCACTATAATATCATAAATAAGGTTTGGTACCACCCTGGCTGCCTGTGTAATCATGCCACAAGTGGTACTAATTGTCACTGGCACTAGAGGGTACTATTTAGTGTCCCCCCATATATGCATACCACTTTAAGGGTTTTGTTTATTGGGCCCAGCCTTCCACCCACCCCAGTGTGGGCAAGAATCACCATACTACCCGAATCCAGCAGAACTCGGGTGTGCAGATGGTTCACCCAGACATCACATTCAAACATCTCTCAGTTAGATCCAGGTGGACAGCACTGATCTTCTGCACATAGAAAGATACCCACCATGTGACTCTACACTCTATATGCTCCTCCTGTAGGGGCCTGGATATGGTCCCTGGCGTGACATCGCCAACACAGCATGTTTTCATTTTTCCGTGCTGACGTAGAGCTCTCAAGCACTAGTGTGTTCACTCCCTGACTCTCCTGTATGCTGGTTCCAGGGTTTGCAGATGGTTTAGCTCTTCTGACTGACATGGGCCATCGGTGCTTGGCAGGTCCATGTTGATCCTCTACCACAATGTATTGCTCCACCATCTCCACCATCCAATCCATCGTCTGGGGTTCCCTGTGGCTGACCTAGCGTTGTAGTTCCTCGGTAGTGCCCTCAGATAATGGTCCATGAGGACTCGTTCCACGATCCGGCATGCAGTTAACTTCTCTGGCTGTGGCCATTTTGTGGCCAATTGCAGCAGGTCATGGATTTGGGACCGGGGTGACTGGCCGACATGATACTTCCAACAGTGCACTTTGTGTGCTCGGACTGCGATAGTCACCCTAAGTCGAGCCAGAATCTCTCCTATCAGCTTGGTATAATCCTTGGCGTCAGCTGCTGGCAAATCAAAATATGCCTTTTGGGGCTCCCCGGACAGGAACAGGGCCAATAAGGCCAGCCCACTAATCTTAAGGCCACCCTTCTCTCTCTGCCATGCATTTAAAGGTAGCCAAAATGCTTCCACATAATCGTGTGAAGTCAATTTCTGTAACAAATGGCTGACTCCCGCCGTTACTTGGTTGCTAGGGGGGCAACAACCATTTTCAAAGAGTCTCAAGCTGCACTGCCTGGGACTGCTGAGCCTGAATCAGAAGGGCCAAAGTCTGTTCTTAGTGGGCCTCAACCTCCTCATGCCGGTGGTTGGCTCCCACCGAGGCCTGCTGTTGCACCCGTGTGGCCTCTTCCTTTGCTGCTGTGACTTGTACCAGGGCTTTTACAACCTCCTCTATCCCTTTGCTAGGGGATTGCAGCGTCTGTGCTGCTCCAACCCAGGACATACAACAGCATGTACTGTCTCTTTAAATTGGCTTTACACACAGATTTTTCTGGCTATGCTCGCATTCTCGACCAGATGTAATATTCAGAGCAGTTATGATCAATAGCCAGCCGTGTTAGGAAAAGACGTGTTTAGACTTTCTCTCTAAAATGCTCCAAAAGAAACAGATTTTCTTCAGCAAACAAAACAAATGAACAAAAACGTCTCTTTAGTATAACAGAAAGTCCGGCTCATCACCTGTATACATGCATCCCTTCTCAGGGTTAGCGTCCCATCCTGATCTCAGATACAGACACTAATGCCCAGCAATGTCTCAGTAGCAGACAGTCCACAGCTCCATACTCAGCCATGTCCTGCTCCAAACACACCTCACAAACACTGCCAGCTAGCTTCCTGTGCCCTTTCGACATCCCCAGTAGGTGGGTTAACCCTTACCAGGCCTGAATGCCTCTAGCCAGAGTTGGAGGCTTTACCACCCAATATCTCTCCAAGCCTCCAGATTCCGGGACCAATATATACACTATATTGCCAAAAGTATTGGGGCACCCCTCCAAATCATTGGATTCAGGTGTTCCATTAAATTTCCTTGCTACTAAATATTACACGGTCAACTGTTGGTGGTATTACAGTAATTCAGCCATGAAGTGGTAGGCCACGTAAAATGAGTGGGGTCAGCGCATGCTTCATGTGGCCTTTAGCTTGGCACAACAACAGTGTATAGAGAGCTTCATGGAATGGGTTTCCATGGATTAGCAGCTGCATCCAAGCCTTACATCACCAAGTGCAATGCAAAACGTCGGATGCAATGGTGACGAATCACGCTTCTCTGTCTGGCAATCCGATGGATGTGTCTGGGTTTGGCGGTTGCCAGGAGAACGGTACTTGTCTGACTGCATTGTGCCAAGTGTGAAGTTTGTTGGAAGGGGGATCATGGTGTGCGTTTTTTTTTCAAGGGTTGGGCTTGGCCCCTTAGTTCCAGTGAAGGGAACTCTTAAGGCATCAGCATCCCAAGATATTTTGGACAATTTCATGCTCCCAACTTTGTAAGAACAGTTTAGGGATGGACCCTTCCTGTTCCAACTTGACTGTGCACCAGTGCACAAAGCAAGGTCCATAAAGACATGGATGAGTGAGCTTGGGGTGAAGGAACTTGACTGGCCTGCAGTCCTGACCTCAACCCGATAGAACACCTTTGGGATGAATTAGAGCGGAGACTGCGAGCCAGGCCTTCTCGTCCAACATCAGTACCTGACCTCACAAATGTGTTTCTGGAAGAATGGTTAAACATTCCCATAGACACACTCCTAAACCTTGTGGACAGCCTGCCCAGAAGAGTTGAAGCTGTTATAGCTGCAAAGGGTGGTCTAACTCAATATTAAACCCTACGGACTAAGACTGGGATGCCATTAACGTTCATGTGCGTGTAAAGGCAGGTGTCCTAATACTTTTGGCAATATAGTGTATATATGTTTTTTCAGCCTTTGTTAGGCATACAATTTAATTTCGGAGACATTATGACCAGAAGCTCTGAAGGCAAAAAAATCTTCTTATATATATGGGAAGCAAAGGAAGTCTGACTTGCAGCACCTCAGGATCAGGGTTAAAGTGACACTAAACTCGGGAGTTAAATCTTAACCTCCCTGGCGGTATTCCCGAGTCTGGCTCGGGGTGATCGATTGTAGATCCTCCAATCATCTTTAAATTCATGCTGACACTGTCCTTCCTTCTGGAGAGTGGCTACTTTTGTTCACCATGGTGCCTGTGTATGTTGTAAAGTAACTAACGCTCCAAGCCTGCTCACGTGATGGACTATAATCTCGGATTTAGTTTAATAAATTGTATTAACCCCTTCATGACTGAGGCCCTTTTTTCAATTTTTGCACCCATGTTATAGTCTATCACAAGGATGAGCTTGGAGCAGTGGCTACTTTACAACATTCACACACAGGGACCATGGGGAACAAAAGTAGCCCCAAATTAGCCAGACAGTGTCAGCATAAGTTCAAACATGATGAGGATCTACAGCTGAGTGATACACATAATAAGGTTCATTATTTTTAATAGTTAAGGTACTTGAATGCATTTTTTAAGATTTAACTCCTGAGTTTAGTGTCACTTTAATAATATATAACTGTATCTCTTATTGTTACATGCATGATTTTCTGTGTTTTAATTCCCTTAACAACCTCCCTAATGGCCGCCCTCCCATCCCATTTACCATCGTTTCTGTCTATGTTGCTGTTGGAGAAATCTTCATTTCTACACTCCTCATTGCAGTAAGCTACAGCTGCAAGAACATCACTTGCAATTGTTCCTCCTTGTATGTTGTCCCTTCCCTCTGTGCTCCTGTTGCTCTCCTCCTCAACATCAGGTGAAGTTAATTGCTGAGCATCCTCCTGCAGCAAGTGACTGAAGCTCTGCTGAAATTATTAAACTCACTCCTCCATTACAGATTGTGGTGCAACTGCAGGATTAGCTGTGGATGGGGAGGAAAAACAGAGTGCATTTGCAGCTGCTGATGACATTGTGCTAATCTGCTGGGAGAAGGAAGAGGTGAATGATGATGGCTTGGTTATCCACTCAACCACCTTCTCTGTGTGCTCTGGCTGTATAGTATGCATGCTGCCAGAAAATAAAGGCAGGCATGCCCTGCTTCCCGAAGGTGTGACCTGGCCATCACTTTGTTCTGTGAGTACAGAACTTGATTGCCCCTAAACAGCTGCACATGAAAAACCTCTGTCTCTCTGTTTATGATTCCCAGATATATTAGTAATGAATGATTCCCTAATTGTATTATAAGCTATTGCAATAGCAGGAAATAAGAAGCAATAAGGAATCTGGTGCTTTGGTGCACCTTACAATGTGGTGCTGACTGTACCACAATATTAGGCAGTGCTGTGCTGCTAACAAAGGGCAGCTTTCCAGTGTCGCAAACAAGTTAACACTGCTGCTGACCCAAAAAAACAAATAAAGACAGTGACAAAATTATATAGAAAGAAAACGACAAAAGCATACAGGCTTTATGGCCTGACCCAGATAGTTGATGACTATGAAAACTCTGGGCCTATTTCTAATTGTCTTACCTACAGGCATCCAAAGGTATACTTTGGGAATTACAGAAAAACTATGTTTGCTGTGAGGTCCCCCTCATACACAGTGAGGGTTAAATACTCTGGGGTTTTTTTTAGTAGAATAAGGAGCAATAATTACCTTTATTCCCAGTCCAGACAGGCTCTCTTCATCTGTGTAACTAATCTCGCAAAGCCTCCTTTCTAAGATGTCCCCAGCTGTGGCTGCACCCCTGCCTCCTCCATATACAATGCAGAGCTAATAGCACTGCATTGTACATGATGAAGCTGAGTGACCTCCGATAGCCCATAGTGTCGGGGAGAAGAGCGAAGCCCTAGAGCCGGTAGGGGAGGGGGTTGAGTAATAAGGTAAGTCATTTTGCTCCTTTATCTGCCTCTAGACAAAAACAAGCATGTGACCCTTACATTGTAGAAGGGGGCACTGCAAAAAAAAATTCTTGCAACTCCAAGCTCAGCATGATGGTTTATAAGGTTTACAGAACTAAACAGCTCAAAGCATGCAAGCACTTTTAAAGCATCAACTTCACTTCAAGCTGTGTGTCACTAAAATGAAAGCAGACAGCAAAGTCTGTGGATGCTGCGCAACAATTCTCTTTCATTAGTACTGGTTCCCTGGGAGTTTCCTCTTCACTTCTGTCTCTCTATGGCATGGGATTATTTTTTTATCAGCAAATGCATGCCATGTGACTGTGATGTGGATAGCAAAATTGGCTTTTTTACTGTTCCAGTTCTTCATAGTTTATGTGTCTATATTGTGAAAATGTATCCTTATTTTTATGCACTTTTTCTTCAACAGATAGCCCATTATTGGACATTAGGTGCTTGTTATGCATCACATGATATTGGATATAATAGTAAGGGCCGCTTAAAATTTATGCAGATGTTTAATGCACTTGATCAAGTATGTTTGCAATCTTTGGCAATATATGTTGCATTGTATTTTATACATGCCTATATATTTTCAATGAGCCCTCAACTTTTGGTGATGGGCCAAAAGGGTACCTGCCTGATTATTTTCCTGTGCACTGCAAGGCAAGGCATGCGTTCTTAAGTGCATGTGTTGTATAGTGTTGAGAGGCAGGTGCATTTATTTTGGCATGTGCATTGGGGTGCCATTAAAAAGGAATGTCAATGCACTGCACTGTGTTGCTGTGCCATGCATTAATGTGGTACAACAATTTTGATGGTAACATGGGAAAAACACCAATTCTTTTTAATTGCATGCTTGAAAGGTACCATTAAGTTGTATGTGGTGTTAGAGAATAGTAAAATTCTCATGGACAGCTACACTCTATTCTGGCAACACATATTTTGTATGTCTAATTACATTACCCCAAATTGTCCATAGATTACACTTTAAAAGCCTGTACAAGTTATCAATTAATCATGAATAATGGCCCTAGACATTTTTCTCACTCAAGTGTGAGATGAATACCTAATATGTGTGGCACAATTGTCATTTAACTACATAGGCACACTTGACACATGTTTGCAATAGTACAGTATGTGCATGTATGCGGGGACGTGGGACTTTAAAATGTGTTTTAAAGTGACTTTAGGGTGTTGTTACATTTATTTTATTGAACTTTTTTTAATTACAGTACACAAAATCACTTCAAAACCACAAAATCACATTCCTGAGTTGAGCCAGTACATATCCAGAAAAAAAGGGTGTTTTATTTCACAGACAATAGCAACACATGAAGTACAGTGGTTGGAGAGTATGTAAGCAGCTTTATTAGGCTGCAATGTAATTAGGACATAGTTAATAGACAAAAGCCACACATATAGTGCAGGGGCTGGGGATATGTAAGCAGCTTTGTTAGACCTTAGTGTCCTCAATGATCTCACCCCACCCACATACAATCCCCCTGAAAGCAAGCCCCATTTGCTGCTCACTGCCATCACCCCAACTCTCCTCTTCATATACCTCCTCTGCCTACTGCTGCCTCTGCCCCACAGGGATGGAGACGGTAGGGTTGACCTTCTCTTTCTCCTGCTGCTGTGCCTCCAATGCCCAGTGTATGACACCATGCAGTGTGCACTACATCAGAAACACCAGGGATCATGTCACTAATCTCCAACTCATTGTAGTTCATCATTCTGGTTGCCATTTTAAATGGTGACATAATTTTACACATGTCCTGTATAAGGAGCCACCTGGTAAAAGAACCACAACTCCCCATAGACAGAGTCTGTCTGTGTCCTGTACTCACACAGATACTTGTTGATAGCACACTGCTGATGGTGCATCTGCTGCAACATGGCCAATGCCTAGTCCCAGCACGTGGAGGTATAGCATATTAGGTAGTTGCTAGGCAGCTTGTGTTGCTGCTTAATTTTGCCTAGGTGAACACTCACTTGATATGCCCACTTAAGGTTACTTCACACTGTTCCGACCTGCCAGAGAACATCCTCAAAGCTAGGGTGCCTAACCAGGAACCACTTCTCCACCAGAACAGGAAGGCACAGTTGTGGCTTTCCTTTCCATAGGCGGACAGTAGGCTGGGGCCATTGTCACACATGACCTTGCCTGGCACAAGATGGCGTGGGGTCAGCCACCTCTTGATCTGCCCCTAAAAAGCTTCAAAAATCTCTGGCCAAGTGTGGCTCCTGCCTCTCTGGCATACCCGCTGCAAAACAGCATGGCAGAATTTTCCCTTTTATTGTATAGGCACTGGGTTGGTCTTGGGGTAAAATGGTTCTGAAGAGCAACCGGACAAGGTGAATGAGAAGGAGGAGGGGGTAGGGATGACTGTGCTATCACTTTAACTAAGGTGCAGCTCCAGCTGTGTCCCCAATCATGCATTCTTCCCAGCCTCCAGCAAATGTATCCAGTGAGCCATTAAGGTGGAGTAATGTTTCTGTGCATGATTGCTGGACTTCATGTCTGTAGTCATGTGGACCCCGCTGCTGATTGCATGGTCCAACGACACAGAGACATTACCTTCCACATGCTTGGGATGGCCTTTTGGGCAAAAGGCAGCTGAGTAACTGCCACTGTGGTACAAGACAAGCCATAAACTTCTGGAAGGGGGCCAGCTGAAATGGAAGAAGCAGATTTGACAAGCTGGCATTGAGAGGCTGAACATGGTGGTGATTGGGCGATTTTTTTCCCCCTCCTCAGCAGCTGTGGAAGAGAACCCTGCTTTGTCAGGGATGATTATGGAGACAGCAGGGTGGGGTTAGAAAACTTATGACAATCCTGCCAAAGCATGGCCCCACTCATCATGGACCCAAGCTGACCTTCTTCCCCTTTTGAGATGCCATAAGGTAAGCCTCTCAAACCCCATTCCTATAGCTTGAGGCTGCAGATGCTGCATCTTGTGGAGTAGATGGATCCTGTCTGCATCCGAGCGTATGGCCATGTACTACTATAGAGAAGAACAGGCTGCTGCGTGCAATCATACGCAGCACCTGTGCTCTCCGGGAGTGGCCTGATACGGCCGTGCATGCCACACAGATCTGTACAGTCCAGCTCTTACAAGGGTGAATGAGGCCATATGCTGCAAACCACAATGTTGCTTTGTAAAAAAAAGTCCAGATTGTTGAATTATGTGGAACAGCTGGAGATAGCAGTTTCATGTCCCCATGGAGCAGTGCTGTTCCTCTGCAAGCTGTCTCTGCCCCTGGACAAAATTCTGACTTGCTGCTGTTCTGCCTCTCTCTCACTTTCCCCCTCTACAATCTCTGGCACCCACCTCAACATCCCCACCCTTGTTATTGCATGAGCCCACATAGCTGTAAGCTGCAGCAGCAGGAACATCACCACCAATTGCTGTTACCTGTCTGATGTATCAACCCTATATTCTGGTGCACTCTTATATCATAAATTCTGTGCATGTTTCTGCAGCGTTACTGATGCTGTGCTGAAATTATTTGGTGGACTTCTACATGTCAGTTTGTGACAGGATAGCTGTAGTGCAGGAGGATTGGATTTGCAGCTGCAGAGGAGGAAAATAAGGAAGGCTTAGTTCAATCTCCTGTATAGCATGCCCACTGCCAGAAAGAAAAGCAGATGTGTATGTGTATGTCATGTGTATGACATCATGTGGCGTCATGCGCTCTGCCTCCAAGAAGGTGGAGCGCATGCACCGAACGTACTGGTGGCCAATATGGCCACCGCACATTCTGTCAATTAATTAAAATATTCCTGGATATAGTTTTTTGCATATTCGGGCATATAATAATTAATTATTTTGGATTTGGAAGAAGCACTGAATCAACTGAATTTCATTGATTTGCAGGTTTGTCCGAATCGGAATGCACATGTCTACTGTCTATGACATTTCTTGAGACAATAAAATGCCAGGACAGTACATACACTGCTAATATGATCCCTTAAGCACATAAGAAAATGGCATTTCATTTTGTTTCCCAAAGTCCTAAATAAACACAAAACAAGGTAATTTAAAGAGGCATTTCTTGTTTTATTTTTCAGAATGGAAAAGCGGGAAATCGTCGTATTTGCAAGTTTGATTATATTTGTGTAGATTTCTGTTGTGCATGACACATGAAGCCATGATGAGTACAGTGTGACAGGTGCAACAAAAAAGAAGATACAATATTTGCATAACTACAATGGAGAAGTTTAATAATTGCATACAAATTGGTAACCTTTTCAACAATTCTACAATTTGGTTTACAAACACAATCACATTACAGCACTGAGAAAATAATTGAAGAGTTACATCTGTCTGTCTATAGAGAAGATTAATGAGGAGACCTAAGCAAAATGAAATATAAACAAATTATGATCTTTGTTTAACATGGGAAGGCCTAGATTAAATCCTGTGTGTGAACAATGCTCTCAATGATACCCCACTACATTTAATGTTAGAGTTAAATATATTATATGCTTTTTAAAATTACCACCTGCATTAAGAATTACAGGTACACAATGAGAACTTGAACATTTCAAGTTCTCATTGTGTTCTAAAATGGCATATGATGGTTGAAAATACTTATACAAATATATATATATATCAACATTTATCAAATAACAATTACTAGAAGAGAACTATTAAGAAGACAACGAACAGTGGAGCAAGCTCAAACTTGATTTTTTTTAGTGCAATATTAGAAAATACAAATTTAGAAACACCATTTTGTGGCAGTCCCTATCAAACTATACCACATGCGTTTTAAACACTCCACTAAAGAAAACAGAAGTGGTGTGTGAATTTTGTTTTTAATGCTGCTATGTGTTGTACAGAAACAGAGTAATTCTGTTTGATGCTTTTGTAAAAGTAAATGACAAATTTTGTTAAAATTCTACATTTTAAACAAATGTAACATTGTTTTCTTTAAAAAATATACTTGAAGAAATAATCATAGATGGCCCACTGAAAAGCCACTTAAATGAATATATAATGACTATTAAAAACATGAAAAATTTAAGTTTCCCAAATTCAGTCATTTTTTTCACTTAAGACAAATATCATGTGCGTTGTGCAGAATACTGTTATCATATGAATTCCCAATGCATAAATGGCACACTTTTTGATGTAAATGTGTAGATTAGGAAACATATACCTAATATATTGTTCACCAGTTTTATTTTTTTATGTTTTTTTGTTTTATTTTAAATCAGTGGTTGAAATTGTTTATGTATAATGAACATTTTCCTGATGTGTAAGGAATGTACTTAATAATATTATGATGTATGAGTTTGCATTACTCGGCAGATTTTCTTTATTTGTATATATATATATATATATTTAATCTAATACGTGTTTTAGATGTGTTTTCCTCACCTATAAAGCTGAAATTGGACAAGGATTTGTAATATATTTTATAGTGATATGCACATAATATTTTTAAAATAAAACTAAAACAATAAGCATGAAATATACATGAGTTTTACATTATTTTACATTGCTATTGATTGCAGAAAATAATTAAGGATTCCCTACTACCATAAATAACATAAATTGTAAGAATAGAAATAAATATATTGGCACATTGACTAAACTAAGGATGAATAAAATGTGTTTCTCCTTAACCCGGCTAGTGCTTCCATCTTACATGCATTGGTTTGTTTTGCTTTACTATGTAACTTTTTAAGTGATACATTTACTTTAAGGATTGATACTGTGAAGTCATACAATTTACAAGCATATAAGTGTATATGATTTGAATATTATATTATATTATATCTCATTTACCTAACATATTTACAGTACACTTAATATTCTCCTTTCTATGTTCTCACCTTTAGATGTGTGGATGGGCACTACTAATATGCATATGTGACTTAATGGTAGTATAAATCTGTTTAAAATTTGATTTGCTAGTGTGTGTGTAGTTGTTTGTGTTGTATTGTCTGACTGTATGATTGGGATACATTGTAAATTCCTTTAGGAATGTGAGACATTCAGTGATGGATGGAAAGAGTAGCGCTATATAATTTAGGTAAACAGGCAAATAAATAATTGAAGTATTCTAAAAGCACTAGTGTTAAAAAGAAAAATATGTATTTTGATTAAAAAAAAATAGTACAGGCAAAAAATTCTTCCAGTTTTGCTATCTCAACTAACCTCCTTTATGCTTTCTGTTAACAGCACCCTGCAGCCACACTGAACTTTTCCCCTCTTATAGAATATTTCAGGATAATCCAGATTGAAGCAAGCATGTAACACACTATCATCCCTACTTCTCTACTCTAATTCATTGCTGTAAATCCTACAGTGAACCTAGTTTTTATAGTGATTTGGCATATACATTAGGTCAAGGTGGCTGCATGTAATCTCACAAGTTCATCTCTAAAATGACATACCAGCTGCTCTCTCTAAGTAAATCAAAAAGCGTAATGTATCTAAATGGGCAACAGTAAAAAAAAATGAGTTACAATTTATTTAAATCCTACAAGCTTAAATTATTTGAAAGCACAGTTCCCAGAATTGTTATTAAACCCGCAAACACATAAAGGTGACATATAGTATAAACTTTAGTACATTTTTTTTTCATTTGTTTTCAGAAAACATCACAGTAGGATATCTCATTACAAGAAAGAGGAAGTTCAAAATCAGGTCAGCATGCCACCTATCACAATACATTTCTACTCTGTAGTATAATTAGGAAACAGCATTAAAAAAGTGGTATGATGTGAAATGGCAGTTTCAAATCTAGCGCACACAGTTCGAAAAAAAACAAAAAAACAAGACAGGGTGAGAACTAACAGATGTAATATATTCTGAAAGCAATGACAAAACACTTTCAAAAGTACAGTGCAAAGGAAAATGCAATGCCCTTTACATGAACTGTCTATGGACAACAAAATGCAAGGTTCCAACTAGAATTAAACTGCACCTGAAGAGAATGTGGGACAAATAATGAACTGTGTTTGACATGACCTACTTAATACTATATTTGTAAGAGAAGATGTTGCTGGGGCATGGCAACTGTTGTCACTGCAGTGCTACGGAAATAATGTTTGCCTGAATGGACAGTCAAAAGTTTAGATGAGGTAATGTGCTAAAGGAGGGAAAAATGGATGCAACTTGGGCATCCCCAACTGGCATAATAGAGGCACTGATAACATAGCTATGTCATATTATTATTATACAGGATTTATATAGCTCCAACAGTTTGCACAGCACTTTACAATATAAGGAAGACATTACAATACAATTCAATACAAGATGGTTAGGATAAACGGATATTTACTATAGTTGTCCAATGTACAGAGCAGAGATTTGGAAAGTGTAATGTTTGGGGGATCAGCAGGACCAAAGGAAAATGGCTTTTGAACCACAATTTCCCTTTATTTAATGTAAAATGCTTATCAGCAGCAAACAACAGTCCACATCCACCAAAAAGCTCAATCTTGCGTTTCAATATAGTCATAGAATCAGGAAAAGAAATATGCTTACTTCAGAGAAACAGAGAACAAGCACTGTAGTGCCAAAGGGCCCAGCCAGCAGTGAAGTGTCTTAAAATGCATCCCAAATTAAACAGGTGCAGCTTCCAGCCCCCTCATATCTCTCCCCTTTCCCCTCTACCTTTACTTCCTTATCAGCCCTCTAACCCTGTGGTGGCTCTCAAAAAGTCTATCGCCTGAAGAAAAAAGAAAGGAGAAACATACTTGCTGTCAAAAACATCCTTTTTAGTCAATATAATACATATAAACCTATCATTTCCTGTTTGAAGCGAATTACTTTGCTTCAAACAGGAAATTCATTGGACATCACATGCTATATCTACATAAATCTAAACTGTAATTTTGTTTAAAAAAATATACAGGGTTATTCACAAAGCTGCTGAAAGCAGCCATGTAAATAACCGACCAGAAGTGAAGTGAGCCGAACGCTGTTCGGCTATTCACTTCAGGCTTGTACAGCTGATTTCAGTCGTACATTGGCTGAAATCAGCCGTTCATCGGCTTGCTTCGGCTGGCTTAGGCTCGGCCGAACATGCTCAGCTTGGCCCGCTTCGGGTTCCACTTTGGCTCAGTCGAGCCGAAGCATATGCCTTCAGCTTGACAGAGCTGCTTGGCCAGCTCCTGGAGCTGTATGGACTATACTGAATAGCCCTACAGCAGCCCTTCAGTTCCACTGAACTGAAGGGCTCAGTCAGCCGAAGCTAGTCAAAGGAGCAGCCGGAGCTACGGCTGATCCTTTGGCTAGCTTTGTGAATAACCCTCATAATTATTTTCCTTACAGTTAATCCTTTTACAGTGCTACCTCACCATTTTACTTACACAGCAAGTATTATTACACACTAAAAATCAATAGCAAATGGCAAATCTATGCAATTACTATCCAATAGTAAAAGATAGTTATCCACAGAGATCATGGATAAATATCACAAGAACCTTAATTGTGTGTTCTTTGGGCTTAGGCTTTACAGGTGCCCATAGAATGGAGTCTGAAACTGGACTGTTAAAAAAGGTTTTCTACTTAACTACAGTAAACACCCCATTATATTATTTGGTAGATTCCGGATGAATGTAGTTTCTGGTTGCATGAGACTCACTATTAAAAATAAGTCTAACTAATGTCATACCCCATACTGTACCATACCATAATATAAACTCTGTATTGACTTTATATTAATATTGAAATGCAGTAATCAAAAGCAAATTAAGACTTATAGACACACTTAAAACAAATAGGCACACAATAATTTCCAGGATAATACATGCCACAGATCAGCAGAACAGTGAGGACACTAGATTTAGTTTTTTGGTTAGATGAGAGTTCTGGTTAGTTGAATACCAGATAACAGAGAGTTTACTGTATAAAGAAATTGTAATGCATACCTTTAGTGGACCATTACAATGTGCTTCAGCTCCTTTACTGGAAGAAAAGTGTGAAGGATTACTTATGGTCCCAGATCTGGTATATAACCAACCATGCTGAGACATATTAGTTGCTTTTATGGTCCTGAGTGATAATAAAGGCATAGACCTCTACTGATACAAGGGGGTTGATTTACTAACCTTATAAACACACCACGAAAGTGTATACACCTCTGCAGTGTGTTCCCTCCCAGCATGATCTATGGGTGGAATCTAAACACCTTTGTAATGTGTACACACGCAGCAGGTGTGTTGTGCAAAGCCCTGAAGGAATTCCAAGGTGATATTGGGTAAATTAGCTCTATGTTGTGTTGCTTGCGTTGATGAATGCAAGGAATGTAAATGCATGAGCTAACCATTTTTGTCTAAACTGTGAAGCAGCATTATATATGCATCATGTGCATGATTTTTACATACATGGCATTAGTGGAAATATGCTTTTAGAGACTTTTTGGTTGATAAATACATTTTGCTGTGTGAAAATCACACACACCTGGTGTGTGTGTGTGTTTAGGTTAGTAAATCACCCCCAAGGACTCCTTAGTGGCCTTCCTATGCATATTACCTTCAAAACTAACTCATTATCTATGTATCTCCAGATCATTAAAACAAGGAAAAATGAAGAATACAGCAACAGAGACTTAAGGTGCCCATACACCTTGCAATTATCGTACGATAATCGTGGGAAATCCCGCGATCGTACGATAATCGCAAGGTGTATGGAAGGCGTGCGACCATTTCTACTGTACGGTTGGACGTCTTTTGTCTCCCGTGCAGGCTTGAAAAGCCGTCGAGAATCATACGATTGTCGGTGGGTTAGTGGCGTTCTCGGGAGACAAATGCTGAACGGGCAGTGTGTGCAAGCGCATACTGCTCGTTCAGCATTGCAGTCATTGGAAGCCCGCCCCACAGGGGGCGGGCTTTCGATGATTGCAAGTACAATCTGCCTGTCCAAGATGGGCAGATCGTACGAGCTTTTAATTAGCTTACAACCATCGCAAGACAAAAGTCTTGCGATGGTTGTAAGGTGTATGGGCACCTTTAGATGATAAGAAACTAGCAACAAGATTAATGGTGCAAATTGATGCTGGAGAATCAAGTAAGTTAAGACTGCTGTATTAACATGTCACAGACTACCTCACACTGAATTATATATAGTCCATATAATTAATGTCTACTATAATAAACTGACATTGGATAGGATCTACAAAAAAATACATGTTGACATGAAGGGGTTTATTTACTAAAGGAAAATAGGCTGTTCATTTTGCGAGGCAATTTTCCCTTAATGTAGTGAATGTAGTAAAAATTATTTTGCAAAGAAGACCCAATCATGTGCAAGAAAAAACTGTATTTTTGTTGCTTTTTGTTTGATTGGATGATGGAACTCAGCAGTCCTTCCCCTTATTTACTAAACTAAGGGGACAGCCTATTTGCACAGCAAGCCCCACAAACCTAAATTGATGTATCATACCACTGGCTTTATGGAAGAGTTTCAATCTTTCTACGCTGTCAAAGTGTTTTGTTTTTTTTAAACCAGCTTTTTCATATTACAAAGTATATCCCAGTCTGTATAGTATATTTTTACTTTAAGGGTTCTTTTAAAACATTTAAATGTTTTCCTTTTTTAGAACACCTTTAGTGGATGCCTTGCAGAATGCACTCTACTCCGCTTCAATGACTGACATTAAAGCTTTTAGAACATTTCAATTACCTCTAACCAGAGTTAAAAGGAAGAACTGACCAGGAAAAAACAAGGTGGTTTATAGAAGTATATGGCTATCATTTTTTCATAAAAAGTTAACCTTGCTGACAGAATGAGTTCATGTTCAGTTATTCCACTTCGTATACCTTAAGTGTTTAGCAGAAAGTCTGTTTTTCATACTATTTTATGGTCTAATTGTTTTTTTTTCTTGGCATGGCATAAACTACTAGCAATTTTATTCCCATTTTATATTGGCAAAAATGGTATCGTGTTTATATGCGTTGACAACAGAAAGCTAAATGTGTCAAAAAAATGTAAATACTACATTTATCTTTGTGATAAACATTACATTGTTCCTCATACTTGGTTCATTGTTCTAATTATAAGTTTTATATAGCAGTTGCCTTTCATGAAGTGCCTCAGAAGCAAAAGTAAATGTTCTGAGCTTGGTGAAAGAAAGACAAGTAATGTTTTCTCTTAGTAAAAGGTATCCTGTCACCCCTTTAGACACACAAGTTCTTTGCTCATACTTGCAGGACAATTGTTACATTCTGTAGGGTACATAAACATTTGAGTGAGTGCTAAAATGTTTTTACTTGGCATAAATATGTGAACATATTTTTTAAAGTGTATATGAACCTAGTCACAAAATGTCGATACTCTCCCGGATGCTCTGGGAGTCTCCCGCTATTAGATATCTGCTAACGGCCGCCCGGGAGAAAAACACTTTCCCCCAGAAAGGTTTACTCTGCTCGATCAAGCAGAGTAACCCTTTCCCTGCTCTGTTGTTTGTTTGTTTTTTCTTCTGACATCGGAGCTGCCGGCGCCGTCAGTCAGAATAAAAAACCAGCATAGCAATGCATAGCTACATTCCTATTGGCTATTTCACTTTGCAATAGCCAATGGCAAACTAGCTATTGCACCCGCCCACTGCTTCTGTCAATCAGCAGAGGGGACCTGAAGTTCTCCATCAGGTTTCCTTCTAGTAATTGACAGCAGCAAAGGGCGGGTGCAATAGCCAGCTTGCTATTGAATATTGCAAATTGAAATAGCCAATAGGAATCTAGCTATGCATTCATATGCTGACTTTTTCTCTTTTTTTTTTTTATTCTGACGTTAGCAGTTGTCAGAATACTAAAAAAAAAACTTGCAGATAGAAAAGAAGCTATTGCTTCCTCTGCTATCTGCCATCATTTCAATAATTTTCTATTTTTTTCTACTCTTTTTAACTGTTTTTCTATTCTGCTCAGTACCACAGAGGTACCGAGCAGAATAGCCGAGCCGAATGCCGCTCAGTGGCATTCAGCTATTCACTCAAAGCTATTCGGCATCTATGAGAATAGGCTGAACAGCAGCGAGTAGCCTGCCAGAGGTTCGGCTCAGCCCATCCAGATGTTGGATCGGCTGAGTCGAACTTCTTCTGCACTGCGGGTCGGCCGAACAGGCTGAGCGTGTTCGGCCAACCCAAAGCCACCTGAAGCAAGCTGATGTACGGCTGATTTCAGACGATATACGGCTGAAATCAGCCGTACAAGCCTGAAGTGAATAGCCGAACAGCGTTTGGCTCACTTCACTTCAGGTCGGTTATTCACTCGGCAGCCTACGACAGTGCACAGGTATATTGTAGCATCTATCTGATTGAGTTTCCACTTTATGCTAATCCAAGATGCATTTTTATACCCACAGGGATTCAGTGATATAGAGTTCACAAATAAAGCACAAAGCAATGCAAATATTTTAATACTGTTTATTAAGGATAGGGATTTAAAAGGCAAAAAACACACATACACATGAAGAGTCCACCAAAAGCATTATGGTTATAGTGTGTGAGATAGGAGCAGGTTCCAAAGCAAGAGAGACAGAACATTCACTAATACAGCTAGCTATTATTCACTTCCAAGTGGGACCAAAAAGTAATTTCCATAGTTCTTTAAAAGCATTCTTTATGTGTAAGTGTGTTTTCTAGACATGTAAGTTTCATTTAATTCCAAAATGAAATTTGGATGAATTTCTTTAAATGCAGACATTCGGATGCATCTGAATTTCTGAATTTAAATTTAGCCAAATTGGGGATGCATTTGAATTTCTGAATTCAAATGCATTTGAATTTGAATAAATCCCAACAAAATTTTTTGGAATTTTGTCTGAATTTCCACATTTACAATTCTAATTACCAGTATGGACAAAGATGACCAGTACAGCCTAAGATGACCAATACAGATTAAAATGATCAGTGCAGACTAAGATGGCCCGTATTAATATTATTATACAGTATTTATAATGCGCCAACATGTAATAATGTGTGCAGTGCTTTACAATGTAAGAAAGACATTACAGTTACAATACAAATCAAGACAAGATGGTAAGGAGGGCCATGCCGCTGAAAGCTTGCAATCTAAAAGAGAAGATCAAGCGATACAAAAGGTGGTAGCTGGGGGGATAAATTGTTTGAGAAAGTGATAGTTCAACGGTTAGGTTGAGATGGGATAGGCTTCCCTGAAGAGATGAGTTTTTAGGAATTGCCTAAAAGCAGACAGAGTAGGAGATAGATGAACAGATTGGGGTAAGGAGTTTCAAAGAATGGGAGAAAATCTAGAGAAGTCCTGGAGGTGAGCATGGGAAGCATTGACAAGGGAGCTAGAGAAGGAGATCTGTGGAGGGGCGGATAGGGTGATACTTTGAGATGATACAGCATGGACTAAAATGACCAGCATGGACTAAGATGACAGTATGAACCTAAATGACCAGTACAGACTAAGATGATCAGTATGGACTAAAATGATCAGATGACTGGTACAGGCTAAAATGGCCAGTAAAGACTAAGATAGCCAATACAGAATAAGATGACCAGTACAAACTAAAATGACCAGTACAGATTCATTTTGTTTCATTTCTATTTGTAAAGTAAATCATTTAATTTCATCATATTCTTTACATTAGAATGATTCGTTTTTGGAATGATGCATTATTTCGGCAATATTAGTTATTCGTTATGCCGAATCGATTCGTAATAATACATTTTTTTACTATTATTACTATTTCTATTACTATTACTGGGCCTTTGTCAAAACAGAAAGAAGAAGAGGAAAGAACACCAGGACTACCAGTGAGGGTGAAAAGCATGACAAATGAAAGAATATGGTCATCCTATATGTAGATGGAGTGTCTGAGGAACTCAGAAGGGTTTTTAATAAACAAAACATCCCTGTGTGTTTTAAACCCAACAACACACTGAGGCAACAACTGGTATGTCAGTGATACAAAACAGCAGCCACACCGGCGTATATGGCACAGCATTGAAGAGTCAAACCCTCTGGTCAGGATTCAGCAGTGTAGCTACATCTAAAGGAAAAAGGACATTCCTTTGAAGACAGTCATGTACACATCCTAGACAGGAAGGAGGACTGGTTAAACGAGGTGTGAAATAGGCCATTTATGTAAAAATGAAGAAGCCAAGCTTAAATCGAGGTGGTGGGGGGAGGGGGATGAGACATCTATTGTTTGCCACACACAATGCTGTTTTAACACCTCTCTCTGGGCAGATTAATAACACCTCCTAGTTCCAATTATGCAAATGCATTACTTTCATGAGGTCTCTGACCCCATGCGTGTCATTATTTTGTTGATGTTGATTATGTTGATTGGAGCAACATTCACCATCTTTATTCCCAGAGGATTTTTGTACAACTCATTCTGAATTGAAAAAGCTGGTCAGATGACCAGCGAAACATCTTCAAAAAAAATACAGCAAGTCCAGTTGCCTTGACTTATTTTTTACAGATAATTTGCTAATCAGAAGACTGACTATATATCAACCTTTAACAAAAGGCCCAAACTATTGCATCATGACATCCAAATGAATCCAATTGAACTCATTGTTTTCATTATAATTTGTTTCAGATTCATTGAAATTCATTATTTATGGTATTCTGAGATTCAGATACTTTTGAATCTCAGAATAACACACATTTGTTTGAATTTCGATTCCTACCAAAATGAATTGCACATGTATAGCATGAAATGTTAATGAAGACCCCTGGACAGAATAAAACTAAACCCTTGCAGTGGGGCTGTATTAGACATGAGGATGCAGAAGGACATTCCACCACTGAAACATGGGGGAGAGAGGCTGCAAGGACCGGTCTAGTAGTTAGGCAGGATTGAGGTTTGGGTAAGTATATCTTTTTTATTTTACACCCTGGACAAAAATGAGCACTTAACCCCTGGAGTGCATGGGGTAGCCCCACTGCAATGGTTAAGTTGTATTCTGCCCAGAGTTGTTCTTTAAGGATAATTCTTAAACAACAGCTGTTCTGCATTACTTGGCAGCTCATTGCCAAATACTTTTCTTTAAAAATTGCAGGTAAAAATATACCCATATGAACTGCCATTGCTGTTCCTTATACTGTAATTTGTAAAAAGTTAAAGCTTCTGTACAATGTCTAAGAACAAGCTTTTTTAAAAAGTGCAACTACCTCAGATGCCTCCGTTTCTTGTCCTGTTGTCACAGGAATAGAAAGTACAGGCATTTCACAACAGTGTAAAAGAAAAAAAGGAAAATACTTACAAACCTACAGTATGTCCCTGCTAAGGATGGGCTTGATGTTTAAGTCGAATGTGAGTTTGACTCAAACATCGCTAGTTTGTGTGTTTGACAAACACACAAACTATCAGGGCGTTCGGCGGGCTATTCGCCTGCCGAACGCCCCACAAGGAAATGCACCTTGTGAAGCCCTGCGGTCAGGTGCAAGACTTTGCCCAATCAGGGCACAGATAACTGTGAGAGCCGTGATTGGGCAAAGTCATGGTGACTTTGCCCAATTATGGCTCACCTGTCAGATTACATAAAACAGAACACAGTTGGGCGGAGCTAGCTGTCACCAGTAGCTCCCCCAAATTGTTTATGTTTTACCGGCATCTGTCAAAATGCCATTCTGCGGCGGGAGTAGGTTGCGATCGGACAGGTCGGTGGTCGCCATTTTAAAAAAATATAAATTTATATTTATATTTTACTGTTTTGTAAAATATTTTGTTGAGCCGTCGTCGTGGTGAACAATGCTGGATGTCGTGATTGACCCTGGATTATGTCGGTGGATCAATTTTTTTGGGGTGCGGGGGTTAACAATAAAGGACCTATCAAAATCCTTTGTTGTGTTTGTTTTTTTTCCTTTGAAGGATTTTCTCGAAGTCTGTTTTTGCAAATAATTATTTTTAACCCTTTAGTGAATGGGTAGGGGTACAAGTACCACTTACTCATTCACAAGGGGGGGGCTGCATCTGGGTGCCCCTTTATTAAAGCGGTACCCTGATTTGAATATGCCCTCTTATGGGGAAGAGGCCCTTGTCCCCATCGGCACTGGAACAAGGTGCTTTTCTAGCGGCGACCCTGAAAAAGCACCCTCCTAGTGCCGAGGGCATCTGGCCTGGTATGGGAGGGAAGGGGGGGCTCTCGCTGATCCCCCCCTTCCAGCCCATGCTTGGATCAAGGATCTGGTATGGAATTTTAGGGGGGACCCTAAGTTTTTCACCCCCATTTTGGGGGATGGGGTTCCTCCTTAAAATTCCTACCAACCTTAAGGTTCTGGTAGGACTTTGGGGGGAACCCCACACACTTTTGTTTACACGTGGTCCCTCCTGAATATTTCTACCAAACCTTAAAGGTCTGGTATGACTTTTGGGGGAACCCCACGCTTTTTTAAAAAAAAATGGGGTCCCTCCTAACATTCCTACCAGACCTATAGGGTCTGGTATTGTTTGGGAGGGGGAAATGGCCGTTTAAAAAAATAAATAAACAAATGTCATTTTTTTTCTTTAGAAATGTCAGTTTTGCTGCAGCAGGTTCTACAGAATACGCCGTACAGATCCACCACTTCAAAGGCAGGTTAAGGGGACCCCCAGGCACTATATTAACATTTTTCATTTTTCTTGTTACCCTTTAAGTGATGTTAAAATCACTGCTCCTTTAAAAAATGTATTTTTTAAAAAGTTTTCTTTTCAGTGATTCATGTCCCCCAGGGCAGTACCCGGTTCCCCATACCCTTTTTATGGCCAATAACTTGCATATAAGCCCTCTTAACTGCCTCCGGGCCGGCCGTAGTAAAAAAACGGCCGGCCCGGAGCTCTCTAGATCTGAGCGGGCGTCTTTAGATGTCCGCTCAGACACGCCCCCTCACGCGCACCGCTCGGCGCGCGCAAGCGAGAGATGGCCGAAATCTTCAAACAGGCAGCGATGCTTGTTACCATAAAAGCAATCCGCCGGCTGTAGAGCCGGTGGATCGCGTGTATGGGGTGCCGATCAGTTCCCCCCCCCCCATATTAGCCCCGTATGTGATAGCACTAAAGTTTAGTGAAAAAAAGGGGGGGAAATTAAGTCCCCCCAAAAAATTTACACGTAAAAAAGAGTAAAAAACCAAAAAAATGTTAAAGCCCCCACCCATACATACACGAATGCAAACATGCGTCGGGGGCGCATACATGCAAAAAAGACGAAGCGGAAAAAAAGGGGGGGGGGAAATTAAGTCCCCCCCAAAAAATTTACACGTAAAAAAGAGTAAAAAAACAAAAATAATGTTAAAGCCCCCACCCATACATACACGCATGCAAACATGCGTCGGGGGAGCATACGTGCAAAAAAGACGATTGCGCCCATTACGCCGCACATGTTACATATCGCCGCGAACGTTGCAGTGAGAGCAATAATTCTAGGGCCATCAATCACTAATAACACTAAACTGATGAGCGGCACTAAACTGATGAGCGGCAAAAGCTTTTAAAGTGTTGCCTATGGCCAATTTTGGGTATGGTAGTTTTCTGCAATTTCGCAGGTGCGCGCAATTTTAAAGCTTGACATGTTTGGTGTCTATTTACCCAAAGTGACCCGATATTTTACCGAAAAACTGGGTAATAATAAATGTTTGCTAACATAATGTAAAATAAAACGTTTTTTTTCAAAATTTTCTCTAATTTTTCCTAATTATAGTAAAAAATTAAAACCCCAATGGTGTTTAAATACCACCAAAAGAAAGCTCCATCTGTCCCCAAAAAATGGTATAAAATTCATTTCAGTACAGCGTTGCATGACGGAATAAACGTCAGTCAAAGTACCGCAGCGCTGAATACTGAAAAATGGCCTGGCCAGGAAGGGGGTCAAAACACCTGGTCTTGAAGTGGTTAAAGGGGACATTGTTTTTGAAAGTTCTACTCCATAGACTTGCAATAAGTTCGAGTTAGAATTCAAATTTTTTGAAGTTCAAATTCGGGCCTGTCTGGCCCATCACTAATCCCTGCCCTACTTTTTCAGGTAGCTGGGTGTGGTGCAATAATTCAACAACTCACAAAAAGTATAAAAAATAGTATGAATATGAATAAAAGACATTTACTTTGCATAGACCTCATATTTTAACTTTCAGGCGGGTTACCAGGCAGCTGTCCCAGTAAATAGCACTGTCAGAGATGTTACTTTGGTTAGGAAATGAACTGGTGTAACAATGGTACAAATATTATAACAGGTCATATATTAAATATTGTAACTGCATATTTAAGCATTTGGCTGAAATTATGTATTTGGTAGTATGTATGTGACAGCATACCTGGTAACTGTAACCATTTAATATACAACATTTCAAAACATTGACAATAAAATACATAATTCGGAAGTCAGTTAAAAGCTCACTCACATCACTTTGCAGTTTGTGTAGGCAAGACAGGAATTTTCTACATGGCTGAGTTGGAGCTTTACTCTTGCATTCGATCACATTCACAGACATGGCATGGAGTGCCATTTTTACACATCAACAAACTATCCACATGGTACTGAAAGAGAAACTAAAAGAAAAACAATATGATGAATAGGATATATAACTGCCATGCTGTTTAAACTTTCATGGGAATATACTGACTACAGACTTTTCTTTTTAAACATATCTTTGTCTGTTTTTACAGTGAGCTTTACAAATATCCATCACAACTGGCATATTTCTGATTCTCTTTTAGGTAAAAAAATCTATAGTCATCAATGTACAGTTTTAAAAATTGATAATAATTTTATGGAACACAGATAACTATGCACACGTAAACACTGCTCCTGGCGATTTAGTAAAAATCTAAATCTTGTCTTCTTGTGGAAATAATTTTAATTCCTGCATATATAAACACTGCAGTTGTATATATCAGGATCTTGTGGTGGCTTTCACTCCCAATCATATTTTGTACTGTCTATGTTGCTGTTTTATTATGCCATTGCTTTTGTGGAATCTTTTTCAGGTGCATGACAGCCAACTTGTGGATTTTAGTGTCTTCCTTTGGACTGCAGTCCTCACCTACTTTATTTTATAGAAGTGATGTGTGTGTGTGTGTATGTGCGTGCCTGTGTGTGTGTGTGTGTGTGTGTGTGTGTGTGTGTGTGTGTGTGTGTGTGTGTAAGGCCTAAGAGCTTGTAAATTAGAAGCCGCAAGACTTAAAGTGATATTAAACCCTTGTTTTGTTATTTTTTTTATAATTCAGCACAATAGATGCACACTTACTTAATGAGCTTTTTTTTCTGGCTGGGAACTGAGCTGAGCTGTGTGCATCCACTTGAACATATAAAAAGATCAACAAGCCACAACCCTGCTCCCACGTCCTACCTCCTCACAGCAATGTGACAAACAGCCGCAGCAGCCTATTGCTGCCTTGTCCTCTGAGCCCTTGGGATCCCTCCTCTTCAACCTGGAACTTTGGGGAAGCAGTGCAGTGTCTTGCAGGTGGCGGACCAAAGGTATGAGTTTGGAGGTGAGGGCATTCAAAGTTACTGCAGAGTTTTTTACCTTAATGCAGAGAATGCAGTAACCTTATCCTGACCGATGACAGGATTATCCCATCACCATCAATCAGTTAGTTAAGGACCGGTGACGGGATAATCCTGTCATGCGGCACAATGAGCACTGGTCCATGAAGGGACCAGCAGCTCATTGAGTTACTGCTGTTGATGGGTCCCTCTGGGTCTGAGGCAGACCCTTTAACAGCAGATTAGGTGATCACAGCTAGAGCTGATCGCTGTGAATGAAAAAAAAAAGAATCCCTTAGTGCCCCATAGTTTAAAAAAATCAAAATTTAGAAAAAAAGGTTTTAAAAATTGAAAAAAAAGTCAAAAAAAGTTTTAAAAAACTATTAATAAAAAAAGTATAAGAAAATATAGTGCCAAGAAAATATAGTGCCATATAGTGCCACAAAGAGACCACATTCTAAAATTGTTCCACACTAAAACTGTATTTCACTTCTTGTATTTTGTGACCTATAACTCCCAAATAAACTGAAATTCCAGACATATGATATACCCTATGAAAACAAGGACAAATATAACAATGTATTATGAATTACTGTTAGCTATACTAATTATATACACTTTATTATTGCCAAAATTGTGAACAATTTGGGGGGTTTGCATTTTTTTTGGTATTTTTTAGACAAAAATAAGAATTTCTATATGCATATGTCACACCAATTTAAACTCCATTTTGTCCTTTAAAGGGCCGACGCCCCACCAGGTACCTTTTTTCTGTGATACATGACGTGCGGCTGTGCCATTGGAAAATAATAGCACACAACCTGGGCGACTCCTGACTGCTCGGCAATCCGCGCGGAATTGTGCATGATTGAGGCGCGGTGAGGTATATAATATGTGTAGGTGCAATTAATGAATTTAAACTATGGTTAAATAAACACATAGTAAAAATGGCAAAATTTCTCCGGTCCCCAGAAGTGAAAACATTTTCTGTCACTAAGGCGCTAAGGTAAAAATGCATAGCCTTTAGTACTACTTTAACAGCTTTAAGGAGGAACTCTACCCATATCTTCAAAATAATAACAAAGGCACCTTTAGAAATATTTAGTACTGACAATCTAACAAACAGATACTTCTAGATAATTGCACGCTTTTTATTTTTTGCATACGTTATTTTTCTTTTCTTCCCCAGTCTTCAGACAGTGGCCATTTTACTAAGATTACTAGATCTCCCTATACTTTTTGGAACTCTGACTCATGTAACTAGAACATGTGACTATACACAGCATCTTAGGGGAGGAAAATCCCTTTCCCTGAGATCTCATGAGATTACAGATGAGAATTCTCAGCAATGCTCAGCGTATGTAACCTTCCTGGAATTAAATGCTTGAGCACAATTCATGTGTGCCAAAGTGGACCAGGAAGTGGAAAAAAAGAAATTGTAAGTAAAATGAAAATATGTTTGTTTTAATAATAAATGTAGGATGATTTCATATTGGCATGCAGAGTTGTATGCTGAAGTGCTTTTAAGTCAAAGGGGGTAAAGGTCCACTTTAAGTCTTTTTATCATGACTCGATCTACCTTTTAATTAGATTAACCCGCCCAATGCCCCAAAAATATTATGAATAGAGATGAGCCCAATGCCAGGTGGGAATTGGACTCCATATCAATGTCTATTAGGAATAACTGTTACTAGTTTTATGTGAATGATCTTATTAATTAAGACCTGTAATTTTGACATATGACTAAAGCATTTTGCAATTGTGTATGATCTACTTACAAGTTTTGAATGTTATGTATCCACAGACAAAATCTAAATGTAATTTCTGAAGAAACAAATCATCATTTAATTGACTTTGAAATGCTTCTGTTGATATAGCTTTAGTTGCCTATTTAAAGTTCAAGTTTGTGCAAAGAACTATAGCAATGCTCAGAGGTGCTGCTGTCCCAGGGATGTTGGCATGCCCTGTCAGAGGTAGACAGTCCATACCACATGGCTTCATGTGCTAAATTAAGAACAGTAAAAGTTCATCCAAAGTGCACATTAAAATTTTCAATAGGACTTTAAATGACTCGGAGGCATGAGCAGGCCTGTCACTTTTTGTCAGCTTCTTCAGCAAATGATGCATTCACTCTATGGCCCAAACATAACCCATGAGATATGCCTGACTTCGTTTGTTATTCTTCATTTCCAGTCATGCTGAAATACAGTCTGTGGTAAAACAAATCTGCCTTTTACGAAGCAAAGCATTGTGAAACAGAGCTGATTATGGCCCCACACAGTAAATTAGGCTAAAGTGTAAAGTAGATATGATGATTCAATCATTATAATTAGGTTTTATCTGACCGCATATTTAATATTTATAATTCTATTTACAATTAAATCTTTTATATTTAACTGAAAGAAGCAGCCTTCAGTATATGAGTAAAGAGTTTAAAATTTAACAATAAAAGCTTTCTTTTTTACTTATGAATTATAAAAGCTTTTCTGTGTTTCCACAAACAACGTACAAGATGATTAAAGTGAACAAAATCTATTGAGGACATCAACTCTATCCAGATTTGTAGCAAAAGCAGCACAATATCAATGCTATATTCTATGTAATTATATGAAAAGTGGTATGTTTGTGTACTTATATAACTGTGTTTCTTTAAATGTAACTATTTAACTAGTTATTCACAAAATCGAACACTGACCTGATATATCTGTGTAAAAAGGGATTGTTTCCCTTATTTTTATGACCGTATAACATGTTGATAATGTTTGTTATTTGATTAATAAACTTATGGTTACATCATATGTGGTCCTAAGACCAGGAACATATGTTCCTAAGCAAAACATGATATTGCTTCAAACAGATGAGAAACGTCTGCATTTTATTGTTCCTTAATTGAATTTCCTCAAAAACGATCACCATTTCTAAATGTATTCCTTAATACCACAAATTATTTCATATTCAAAGAGGATACATCTCTTATTAATGTGTGCATGTTGTATATTGTGCCTGGAAAACAGATTACCATATAAACTGCCATTTGACCTATTAAAAGGCATTTCCAGCTAAGCTGTGCAAACACCTTTATGACAAGGATAGTTTACAACTAGTGATGATGAAGAGATCACAAGGGAATATTTTTTTAGTCTGGACCAATGAATATGGTATATAAAAATACATAAAATAATTATAGGCTCAATTATAATGGAGAGCATAAATCACTATTGGATATTTGCTTTTGATAGTTTGCTTAACACAGCAGAGAAAGTTCTGTGGTTGCAGAAAAGCTGGTCATGTGATTTTGATTATGTAACTGGGCTCTCCCCCTGTTTTTTTTGTACACTATTGGCTACAGACTCTTATGGCCAGCAGAGCCATAGGATGCATAAGATGCATATTTATAAAGCATACCACTGTACCTTTTAAATGTGCAGTGTTCTCTTTTTTTAAAACACTTGATTTAAATGTCTACTTAGGGGTCTATTCACTAAGCTGCCGCAGGCAGCCGAGTGAATGACCGACCTGAAGCGAAGTGAGCCGAACGCTGTTCGGCTATTCACTTCAGGCTGGTACAGCTGATTTCAGCTGTATATCGGCTGAAATCAGCCGTACATCGGGTTGCTTCGCGTGGCTTCGGGTCGGCCGAACATGCTCAGCATGTTCGGCTGAAATTGGCAGGCAGTTCTGCTGCCGTCAAAAAACCCCAACATTTTCGCGATAGGAATGCATTGCTAGATTCCTATTGGCTATTTCAATTTGCAATAGCCAATAGCAAACTAGCTATTGTACCCACCCTCTGCTGCTGTCAATCACTAGTGGGGATGGAGAACTACAGCAGTGGGTGGGTGCAATAGCCAGTTTGCTATTGGCTATTGCAAATTGAAATAGCAAATAGGAATCTAGCAAGGTATTCCTATGGTGACTTTTTTTTTATTCTGACACCAGCCAACAGCTCCGTGTCAGAATAAAAAAAGAAAAAGCAGTGTTTCTCTCCTGGGCGAGCCAAAGCATATGCCTTGACTAAGCCCCCCCGGCTGACTTTGGGAGCTGTACGGGTTATATATTGACTCTTTATGTAATCACCTTCAAGTAGTTTTGATGTACTTTTAAAAAAGTTTGTCACAATATAAACTTCTACACATACTATTTACAGAGAACATGGGGTCTATTTACGAAGGAGTTTGGATTTTAAGACATAGGGGTCTATTTACGAAGCAGCCGAAGGATCTAGCCGTAGCTTCGGCTGATTCTTCGGCTAGCTTTTGGCCCCAACACCCCTTCGGTTCAGTAGAACCGAAGGGCTGCTGTATTCACAATAGTCCGTACAGCTCCCGAACTTAGCCGAGCCGAAGGCATATGCCTCGGCTCGGCTGAGCCGAGCTGAAAGCCGAAGCTGGCCGAGCGGCCGGCCATTGGCCGGCCGATAGCCTGCTTCTGACAGCTGTGCAGAGCCAGCTGTGATCTTACGGCTGGCTCCGGCCACTTGCAGAGAGATCAGCGTCCCTGGTTACCAGCTAACCAGGGACACTGATCTCCAGACAGCAAACTCTCCTGGGCGCTCCGGGAATCTCCCGGCAGCCCAGGAGAGATACACTGCTTTTTCTTTTTTCTTTTTTTTCTGACACAGAGCCGTGTCAGAATAGGAAAAAAAATTCTGCCCATAGGAATGCATTGCAAGATTCCTATTGGCTATTTCAATTTGCAATAGCCAATAGACTATGTCTTAAAATCCAAACTCCTAATGTTAGCTAAAGGAGCATACACCTAATCAAAAATACACCTTATAGCTTTCTTGTAAAGCTACAGTTTTGATTCACTCTGGAGCCAAACTTACTAGCATGTCCTCCTTTTTGAAACCAGTAGCTGTGATACCAGCAGCTGTAATGCAAAACAAGCTAAATCGCTCCTAATTATGTGAGTCCTATAGACAACAAGCTGCATGCCTACTGTGTGTCCCTTTTAATACTAGAGAAAAATCCAAATTTGTGAGTGCCCACACTGCTGTAGTTGTATGTACTGTACATATGACAAAGGATGGGATACTGGATGAGAACAACTTGTAGATATAGCCAAAGGGAAAGTAACTTGGTGGAAAACCTTCTGATAGTTCCAAGTCAGTAGGGAAAAGGCTGCATCTGCATAGTCATTATAAGCAGTTAGAAAAGGGTCAAAGTTCTGATTTTGCATTCATTTGGATGAAAGGTCTTTCTGCCTATGCCTAACTGAACAATTATTTTTTGCATGTTTCTCTAAAAAGGGGTTATGTTCCCTATCTGTGTGCACAGAATTATTAACATGCATGGCTTCCAATAGAGTTTATAAATGTTTATAAATGTTTTCCAGTGGCTTCCTTTATAGTGTGCTATAATCAAACAAAGCTGGTCACTGGCTGATTTGTGTACCAAGATAATGACTCAATGGATGAATTTACTAAACACAAATAGGCTGTTCACTTTGTAAGGAAATTGCTCCTTTGCTTAGTGAATGTGGTGAAAATTTACTTTGCAAAGATTATGTGGAAGGGAAAAAAACAGTATTTTCTCTTGCACATGATTGGATGGTGTCAGCAGAGCTTCACCGCATTAACTAAGCTAAGGAAAAATTACCTTCCAGAGTAAACAGCCTATTTGCCTTTAGTAAATCCACTCCACTAACTGTATACTGTAGTTAAGGATTGTTTTAAAGGACTAGTTTTATTAAAAACTACAAAAACTTCTTGTTGAAAAGAAACAAACAGGATCAAACATTTACTCATACATAAAATGAGATGGAGCCCCCAAAAACTGAGAGACTGATATCCCACCCTTTATCCCATCTTCTGTTGTAAAAATAAATAAAATAAAATGCCGATTTAGATTCCTTCTAGCTATAACAGTTCATGCTTAGTTCAAATGAAGTTCAGTTGCATCTAATATATTATTCCGGATGAACGAGACAGAAGGATTAAAGAATAACGTAAAAATATCTTCCAATCTGCCTGGGATGCAGAATGTAATATTTAAGTCAGGTGACACAAGTCTAACTAGCCTTTGGAAGCTAACCTGGAGACCTTTGGGTGTTGAGCTGGAAAAGAAGTATGATTTTGACTTCAGTGTATAAACAGAATGTCACAAACACATCAAAAAACCACCCATAGTGAACCTTCAGCTCCCTTAATGATTATAATCTTCACATCTTATCATGGGAACATAGCAAACAAAGGTTAGGTAAACAGTCAAATTAAGCTGATTTGGGTGTGCTAATGTTTTTTTAAATTATTAAATATAGAGAGTTGTAATTAAAAAATACTTTTTGATGCTTAGCGTACCAGTTTGTAACATACATATTACAACTGCAAAGTAAAGCCGTTGTTTTGCTTTTATTTCATGGCTAAAATACTGTAATAATTTCTAGTTTTAATTGAATGTGCATTGTCTTTCCTAGATATTGCATTAGAAACATATTCCTCAGATTGTATTTATTTTATACTTCTGAATTATTAAATAGTGCATAAATATAACACATTTTTGAGTTGAATTTAGATGATTTTAAATATAAATATTATGTAGCATAATTATTTAAAGAAGATGTGTTTTATATTATTAATCTAATGTCATAAGCCACACGTGGACTGGAAGAAAAATATGGTAAAATGTATAAATATGTGCAATTACATGAAAATGTACATCATATATTTTAACAACCTTATCATATATTAAAAACATATTTGTAATTAGTTTTGTATAATATTGTACCCACATTATGTTATCATCCACACATAAAATGTCACTGTTTTGTCAATTCAACTAAAATACAAAAATAAATACATTTATTTCTTATTTTGAAAATAGTCAATGTGTCAAAATGTAAAACTCGGCATTTAAAAGTATTACTTTGTTGCTATATCAACAGAACATTTTATAATACTATACCAAGCTCAAATATGTGCATATCATAGCATAAAAATAATAATAATCGCTTTTTTTAGAATAATACATTCTAATAATCAGTGTAACAGTACTGAACTTATTGTTGTGATTAAAAAATAATAATAACATATTAATTATAATTAATGATTTTTATAAATTGCATTTAAATCTACTTGTATATTTGTAAGATTGAAAAAGTGTATTTGTTTAAAGTTAATGTAAGACTTCAGAATGCATTACAATTTGCTTAGTAATTATATTTTAATGTATTTTTCTTTATTTTTCAACTTAAAGTAGCTGTTATTTGAAATGTGCTGGAATGTTTTTTCCCATGACAAATGCAATCTGCTTTGCTGTTTGTTACGATGTTTCATAGTCATAATACAAACGTTGTTTACTGTATCCTGGGGCAAAATCTTGGTCTGAAAGTGCATGTAAATATAGTATGTAGTACACCTGCAGAAAAAAATCACATTTGCTCACAACTGAGATCAAATTGCTTAAATGTCTACTTGATTATGTCAGAGGACTTCTCAGAAGTTAACACAAAAATCACCGCTACTAATTGAATTTACTAAGAAAAATACACGATCCTGTGCCTTTTGTGCTATAGATCTTTTGAATGTGCATTATATAAACTAACAAACATTTAAATCTTGAATTAAAATGCAGTAAATGTGCAGATACTGTACATGCAGAAATCTAAGACAAAGTAGAAACTCAATGTATAACAAATAAGCATTTCATAAATTGCATTTTCTAACATGTAAGAAAGCAAACAATCTTTTGTTAACATATGGGCATATAAAAAAAATAACATTACTAAGAGAAAAGCAAACTTTGCATACTTATAAAGAAAATGTAGTTTTCTGTAGACTTTTTAAAATTGCCTGTCTAAAAACACACATTTTAGTATGGGTGTTGAAAGTGTGTTTTCTTTTTACAATAATTTGTCATTTGCTTAGCTAAAAATAATATTGACATTAAAAAAAACTTTTCAGAAGTATTATAAACTAAAGAAGTGCTTTTTAAACTAGCCTGGGGATTTCATATTTGCAAAAACAAAATCCAGACGGAGGAAGTAAACTTCCCTGCCTTGAATTTGACATTTTCATAATAAATTAACCCTATAAAGTTACATTTATGGTAGGACATAATATGCTAAAAGGAAACATGCATGAGAGACAGCTGTTCTGTCTTCTCTATCCCCCTTCTCAAACAAATAGGAAACCTGCACCAATCATGCAGCCAGTAAAATTGGAACGCATAATCTGCATAATGGGTCTCTGTCAGTTACTCCTAAAGTGATGTAATGGCATTTTGTTTTGTTTTGTTTTGGATTAAGTGGGTAAAGGTTTGACTTTTTGGGGTTGATTTTGACTAAAGACAAAATAGACTATTCCCTTAGATTAGTGAATAAAGTGAAGTTCTGCTGACTTCCATCATCCAATCACGTGCAAGCAAAAATAGTTTTTTTTTTTTATTTTCCTTGCTCATGATTGGGTATTCTTTATGCAGTGAAATTTCACCAGAATTAGTGAGCTAAGGGAAAATGCAAATTCCCTTGAAAAGTAAACAGACTATTAGCCTTTAGTAAATCATCTCCTCTGTCACCAGAACAACAGGTAAGGGTAAATCTTCTAACAGGGACTGTTCTGTGGAAAACTGTTCACAAGATGAATTCCCCTTACTTTGGGGATATGTCTGTGAAGGTTCTCATTCATCCAGGTCAAGGTATATCTGTAAAAAAAAGTCAAGGCAACTGGACTTGCTGTATTTTTCTTGAAGACGTTTCATTGTCATCCAACCAGCTTTCTCAATTCAGAATGACTTGTACAAGTAATGACCATTCAAATGTCTTCAAGAAAAATACAGCAAGTCCAGTTACAGACTTACTTTGGGAAGATTTTCTTTATCTTGTTATATGTATGGGACAGAAAATGAAGGGAAATATCCTCAACAGGACCCAAACAGCTTAAACAAACCTGGATTTTACATATACATACAATTTAAGAAGTGATGTCAATGTATCAATTTGATAGCAAGCTAGCTATCATTTTCAGAAAGAGGAACTTCAGTTAGAAATACCACAATAGTTGTTTCTCCAGTGGCATTCATAGTTTTTCCTAATACAAATGGAATGTTAGGCTTTACTTTTTACACTGGTCTGAGGAACCTACGTTTATGTCAACCAGGCGCCCTTTAAAATTGTATATACGTGACTGTTCTTAAGAATACAATGACAAATGTAATCACTTGTACTTATCAAGCTTTACTATACATAGAATGGATTGACCTTTCTGGTGAAGTCAATTGGATAAAAAACATTGCAATGAGTAAAAGAGATTGTCAAAGCTGACCGCAACTCAAGATCCATCTGTCACACTAAGAAACATGGAGAAACTGTTACAGTATGTGAAAGCCTTCATATTACAAACATAAAGAAAGAAAGAAAAAAAAATTATCTTTTTTGTTATAAGTGTCTGTATGACTGGACACATTTTGACACTAGTGTTTTGAATTTAATGTTTTTAACTCTATCTGTCAGGATAGGACTTTTGTTTTATTTTTGCTTTGACAGAACAGTGAATTCTGGTGGGGTGAAAACTATGGCCAAAAATGCAGCTTTGAAAATGTGGCAACTCCCTCCCTATAAAAGTCAGATCTCTCAGCATCTTTTTGTTCATGTGTGTTGGAGTTAGTGAGGGACAGCTTACAGCTTTGTAAGGGAGAGAAGGCTTGAAATCCATAACCAGACCCTTTTTTGAGCATTCAACCTGGAATTCCAGGATAGGGGGAACAAGAGCATGTGCCCCCCAAAACACACCAGACCATATGCCCACAACCTCCTGCTAAAACATTTTGTTCCAAAGTTGCTGTGGACAAGTCTTCTGCACAACCCT
>NW_017306339.1:935798-964593 GCF_000935625.1 Nanorana parkeri
GTCTTCTGCACAACCCGGGCCAAGGGGTTGGGGGGGGGGGGGGTCTGTGGATGGGGGCCGAATCAAAATCTGGAAGCACCTTTTAAAAATAAAGGGGACCCTCAGATTCCACCTACTAGTACCCCTACTCATTCACAAAACAAAACAAATTTTGAAGTGCAAATAATGGCACTCAGACATTGGACAAGTCTTTTCAAAATAAGAAAAAAACAATAAAGTCCCACTCTGCACATCCATCATCGCACATTATCCAGTGATGCAGATCCTCATCATGGTGCAGGATCTACATCACTGAACTATGCGATTGATGATGGATGTGCAAAGGAATTGTAAAATGTCCAGGTGTTGTTATTTACACTTTCACTTTTTTAGTGAGTATGAGCACTATGTACAGTGCCATATTTACTCTCCCTGCCGCCCCAAGGCCAGGTTCTGCAATGCAAAGCAGGACTAAATGTAGAAAGTGCAACTTACCGCCCGGTGCCTGGAATTGTATGTTCCGGGCGTCGGGGGATTCCACCTCGCTGCCGCCCCGAGGCGGGGCCTTGTGGGGAATCTGGGCCTGACTATGTACCCAGCATCTGGGCCCCTTTATTCTTAAAAGAGGCTTCCAAATTCTTATTAATCTCTCATCCGCAGACACCCACAATCCCTGGGCCAGGGTTGTGGGGAAGAGCCCCATGGTCTCATCCACATGGGGACAAGGTACCCCTCTCATGTTGAGGGTGTAATGGATGTGGTTAAGTTATTCTGATAAAAATGCCTGTTTCAATATATATTACAATATATATATGTTATTGCTCCTGTTCATATTGATTCTTAATCAAAATGGCTGCCTAGTTAGTTGCTCAACTTAGTTGCTCAACATGAGAGGTACGCAGTAGAAATAGAAACCAAGATGGGAGAAACAAAACCCAAGACAAGACGTCAGCACCCTGGAAGGAGGTTACGCTTTAATGAATCAGTCCAATTATAACCTAGAAAGCTATCGCAAACGCTATGTTTACATATACACTATCAGCTGCCTATATAAAACACAACAGTGCAAAACAATAATAAAGAAGTATTTTTATTCTGACTCTGTGTCAGCGGGTTTTATTTCTTCACTGATAGTGTGCACACTTTCTACTGAATTTGGCCCAGGGACAGATATATGTCGGATTCTTGATGTCCGAGTCCTAAACAAGGGCATGTGGCCTGTATGGGTCGGGGGGCACACTCATCTAGGACAGGATTTGCTATAGATGGAGGGAATCCCCAGCCTTTTTGTTTACAAACACAAGGAAACGGCCAGGAGCTGTCATTTGCCGGCAATTTAATAGTTAGCACATATTACCACTAGTAACAGACATGGTTTGCAAAGTAAAACAGAACTTTATCTTAAAATTTTAAGGGTCCAAATCTGTGTAGTAATGTGCATGGATGTGCATTTTTTGTAGCATTAGGCAGCTGCATTGGCATCCATCAACATGTGCCTCCTTTGTGCGATGATAATTGTTATTGATGCACATTGATGTGCATTTACCTTGTGCATTGACATGCATTATTGATGCATAATGAAGTATGTTTCCAATGTGTTTTTGACTGTAGGATTTGGAGTGGAGAAAGTTAATAGCCATTTGCGAAGATCTGTTGCCAACGCATCAAAACACATGTAACATGCATTTTGGTGCATTGCCATTGACTTCTATGGGCCTCGAATAAACTGAGAAAAAAACATGTCATATGAGAACAGATCCATTATTTAGTAGGGTTGCATAACAGCTGGGTGCAATGTATATGTTAAATGCAACAGTGTAAAAGGGGCCCTAAAAGTAAACTTCTGCCTAGAATGAGACATCACAAGATGCCTGCTATAACATTTATTAGCCAGAAAAGCAACTTAGTTGCATTCACAAACTGCAATTCCACATGTCCAATGAAAGTGGCTTTTTTGGCCATTAAAGGATACTCATTGGATAGGGGATGGCATCTTGTAGCTTGGTCATGAAATTGGGGAAGTCAGGCCCCAGTAGCAAAGTGAGATTAAGAAGAACTCCGAGCAAATAAAATCTTAACCCTTGCAGTGGGGCTACCCCACACTGCAAATGTTAGGTGCATGTTTTGTCCAGTGAGTTAAAATAACAAAGATATACTCACCTAAACCATGTTTCCAGATGGCTCCTAAACTTCTGTCTCAGTCCTTCAGTCTCCTTCCTCCTCCGCTCCAGCGGTCTAAGTTCCTGTGAGTCCTCACATCCAATACAGTGTATTGGACCTCATAAAACAAGGGACATTCTTTCGCTGGAGCAGAGGAGGAGGCAGGCTGCAAGGATTGGTCTGGAAACCAGACAGGATCATGGTGTAGGCCAGGATCATGGTGTAACCTTTTTATTTTAGCTCCCTAAACAAAACAAACATGTAACCCTTGCAGTGTGCCCAGCCTGCTTCCGCCAGCTGGGCGGAGCCAGCCGTCATCTCACGGCTGGCTCCAGCCACTTGCAGAGAGATCAGCGTCCCTGGTTACCAGGTAACCAGGGACGCTATCATTACACAATGAGAACCCGGCAGGGCCGATATGATATCACAGAGGCCTCTCAGTGTTAAATGTGTAATGACAGATGGCGTCCCTGGTTACCTGGTAACCAGGGACGCCATCTGTCATTACTCACCCGGACGCTCTGGAAGTCTAATTCTAATATGGCTCCCGGCCGCCCAGGAGAGAAACACTTTCTCCCAGAAACCTTTCCCTGCTCGTTTTTTTTTCTTCTGACATCGGAGCCGTTGGCTGCCGTCAGAATAAAATAAAAAAATCAACATAGGAATGCATAGCTAGATTCCTATTGGCTATTTCAATTTGCAATAGCCAATAGCAAACTAGCTATTGCACCCGCCCACTGCTTCTGTCAATCAGCAGAGGGGACCTGAAGTTCTCCATCAGGTCCCCGCTAGTGATTGAAAGCAGCAGAGGGCGGGTGCAATAGCTGGTTTGCTATTGGCTATTGCAAAGTGAAATAGCCCATAGGAATCTAGCTATGCATTTCTATGGTGATTTTTTTTCTTTTTTTTTATTCTGATGGCAGCAGAACCATTGGACGGAGCTAGCTGGCACTGCTAGCTCCACCTAATCGTTTTCTATTTTATTTTTTACTACTTTTTTAACTGTTTTTCTATTCTGCTCGGTACCACAGAGGTACCGGTCAGAATAGCCGAGCCAAATGACAAGCCTCAAGTGAATAGTCGAACAGCTTTCGGCTCACTTCACTATTCTTAGTGAATAGACCCCTAAGTCTTTGCTGTTATCCTGTATCTTGAAAATGATGCTCCACCACTACCCCAGCACATCTGTGACAGGCTGAGAACAACTATTCAGATAAAACTATTGCTGTCACTGGCCAAGAGAGTTCATCTATTCTATTACCAGAGGGTAGATAATACCACAGCTCTGTTCCCCCGGCATGCTTTATGGGAAGATAAGGAGGACTCATAGCTGCCTACGTTATTCCCTGAACATCCTGCCCAACTCCAACTAATACATAAAAATCTGTTAGGGTAGAGTATGGCAGTCATATTTAAACTGGCATTAATGGCCCTCTTTTGAAAATAATAGCTGCTTAGCTGTGTAGGGCTTCTAGATATAGGTCACTGAGCTGAAACAAGTATACAGCATATGAAAGTTTAAGGTTGGAATTCATTATCTCTATAGTTTTTCAGAGTCAGTACCAAAGCCAAAGCACCAGAAAGCCACCAGCATTTTCAAAAGGTGAGGTCAACAATGGCAGCCCACATATTTATTTCATAGCAAGTGCATTTAACTCTCTTTTTGCAATTGCAACAATTTGGTGTTCCATTTCTGTTCTCTGTCCAAATATGACTTTGTGTACTGGATTCTATATTGTGACACCAACACTAATTTGCTGTGTAAGCAAAAATTATGAGGCTTAATAGTGGCAGAAATGACTGGATAATAATAATGAACAGCTGATGAAAAACAGATAATGGCAAGTTGTCTTTCAGCTAACAAAAGTGCACCAGCCTTACGTGAACTAGAATGCAGAATGCCGTACCTAGTGTTTCAGATCCGGTCTCTATGTAAAACATTACCAATGTTATTTTTAAACAATAAAAAATGTGAACTATTATGTTAGATACAATACATTTTCAAGACTGTTATTGTTATAATATGATATTTACAAATATCATAAAATACATTGAAAAAATATGACTGATATAATTAATTGGTGAACAAGTGTGTTATTTCTCTGTATAAGTTAAATATGTGAAATACAGAGAAAGTGAAGTTAGGCACGAAGATTTTCATTTAAGTACAAATACCAATAAATCAAAACTAATCAGGTCATTTCAATGAATTCTTTTCGTTGTGCTGCCTTACTGCAAGCATTCCTGTTCTGTCAAATGAGCCAGTGTCTGCAGGGTGACCTTATTTGCAATGCCATGGTGACTGAGTCATGGCTAAACAAACTTTTTTAATGGATGTGCAGTGGATAACAGCAGGGAGATAATTAACAACAGTAATGAAGTTGCTTACTAGCTTTTTTTAAACAATATCTATCACAGCAGGACTGCTCTACTATTTGTGGGTGCTGTGTTTGTCTAGAATGTTTGTACTTGACATTTTCTAATTACTTCTAGTAAATTCTGACACTATACCTTAGTATTTTAATTAACGGCAAGGACTTTAAAGGGACATTTTTTTCAAAGATGTTAAACTTGAAAAAAAATCATCAGAAAACTTTAACAGTTAAAGGCATTTCAAATAATTGTGATTGACTGTTTGGACTTGCATTTACAATAATGTTCTTTGAATAGAATGTTCTGCTTTTCAATTATGTATTTTGATAGCTGTGTTGATTTTTAAATCATTACTAACAAATGCTGTTGCTAGCATTCCTTTCTTTGTATAGCACAGAAACTCTTGATCATATGAAGCCTAATTTAACAATGCAGGTGCTTTTCTTGCACGTTTAAACATATAAAACAAAAAGATTCATTTGGCCAAGTGAATTCTTTTTTTGGAGAATCAACCCCAGTATTATCACGATAACAACTTTGTTTCCTAGTGATGAGCCTTTTTGCAGTGTAGCAGTTGATTCCCACAAAGGACATTACTTGCATGGAATGTTTGTATTCTACCTGTGTCTACCAGGTTGCCAATGCTCTTATTTTCTGTAACCAACTAGAAACATACCAGCAGTTTAATTTCCTTTAACCCAAATTGTCCCAGTTTGGTTGACATGTGTATGGCTGGGACAAATATGTTATTTTTTTAGCTCCTACCAAAACAGAGACTGATGGGAATCGAAAAAAGGTCTCTTTTTAAAAGAAATGTATTGTGCATTTATGTATTTGATTTCCACTGTTTAGTATTTTAGCTTTAGATTATTTACTTGTTATAGTCAGCAAGCAGAGTTCTAGACTCTCTTTACTTATTTGCTAACCTTAACTGCTTTGCTTCAAGAGTATGTTGTTTACAGAGCTGAATATGTAAATTACACATGCCACTGAATGAATCAGAGGAGTAACTTACGCAAATGGAAATTCAATTGGAGACGAGATAATCACAAAGCGAAAAGCTACTGCTCTCCTCTCTCTTTAAAAAAAACTTATAGAGTTATTCACAAAGCTAGCCAAAGGATCACCCATAGCTCCAGCTGATGCTTCAGCTAGCTTCAGCCGCCTGAAGCTAGCCGAAGTGAACTGAACTGAAGGGCTGCTACTTGCTATTCACTATAGCCCGTACAGCTCCCGAAGGTGGTCAAGAGCCTCAGTCAAGCCAAAGGCATATGCTTCAGCTCGAATGAGCCGAAGTGAAACCCGAATCGGGCCGAGTGGCCGGCCATTGGGCGGCCGAAATCCTTGCAACTGACAGCTGAGCGGAGCCAGCCATGATCTCACGACTGGCTCCAGCCAGTTGCAATGACAGTTTAGCAGGGATGCTGAACTGTCATTACAATGAGAACTCAGCAGGACCGGCCATGATATCACGGTAGCCTGCCAGAAGTTCGGCTTAGCCGATCCAGATGTTGGATTGGCTGAGTCGAACTCCTTCTGCACTTTGGCTCCTTCTGCACTTCAGCATGTTCAGCCGAACATGCTGAGCATGTTCGGCTGAACCAAAGCAAGCTGATGAAATGAGCTGTACAAGCCTGAAGTGAATAGCTGAACAGCGTTCGACTCGGCAGCTTTGTGAATGACCCTTTTAAAAAAACACAAACATACTCAGCATTAAATGTTTATTTACAAAATAAAGTTGTTATTTAAAAATATTTAAAAATCCCTTAAATCTATATATCTATATCTATGTATATAGATATAGATATATATATATACTTATATATATCTTTTACAGTATCTCTTTAACTGCTATGGCACGGTCTTCATTTCAGACATCACATTCTTATAGGAAACCTTTCGATCTGTGAAATAAGAAAGTTGCCATTTTGACAGTGACAGTCTGACATTCAGCAATTAGAATTTTCTGAAGGACGTCAGCAATGGCAGACTCCATCTTTTTCTCTTTCATCCTAATTTTAAATATATTTAATGGGAAGTAGGATAGAAGCGAAAGCTGATATCTTACAGATATATCTTGCACAATAAAAGCCCATTATAGTTAAGGCAAATTTGGATTTGAAACACTTTGAACCAATTAGTACAAAATTACCCATATTCCATCTGCTTTGGTGATAATATTGTTCTTTTACTGCCTTGCTCCAGGTTTTCATTTCATTACAGCAAATGATGTTAAATGGTCCTATGAGGACCACTTATTGAGTGACAAAAATGCAATGGCAGCAAACACGTAATTACATGTATCTGAATGTTTATACTTACAACTTTTGTTATAAGGCATTTTCAAATAAGTATCTATAACTTGCTGAATAAACATTTCAATGTGGCTAGAAATGTGAAAATAAATGTATGGATGTATGGGAACATTTATATTATTTTCATGGAATTACAGAAAAACAATTGACATCCAATAGAGTATCTACACAACTTTTTCTTTTATTTTTTGAAACCAGATTATCGGCAGTTTGGAGAATGGGCTTACTTGGCCAGTTCACCTCTCCAAATCTCTAGCAGATTTTTGTAAATAAACATCAGCCGGAAGTCTGTAATTTTGTGGTGGTAGCACTACCACTGATGTTGGATTTACCTTGGGGAGCATAGTTTTTCAAAAATGACTTGTTTTGTAAAGGAGTAATAATTGGAACTATGTACCCTGTACTCATTCACCTAGGGGGATGGAAATATATGGGACCCCATTATTCTTTTGATTCTAAAAATCCCCCTCACAGACCCCCACAACCCTAGTGGGGGGTAGGATGTTGAGATGGGGCCCTTGTCCCCTCAACATTGGGTACCATGTGTACCATCAAGATAGTGAAGTGATGGTGAATTTGAAGACATGTGGCCTGGTATGGTCCTGGCACTCAGGCTGCATACTTGCATAAGGGTATTTAATGAATTTTTGGGATGAACCCATGCTGTTTTTTTTGTTAATGGCACTGGCTGGTCCTTTAAATAAAAAAAGACAGTGTGGGGTCGCCATAAAGATTCATATCCAGGCATGCATCCTGGGTGACTAGAAATGGGGGGATAGTGAACATGCCCCCCCCCCTCCTGAACTATACCAGGGCACATGCCTTCAATACTAGAAGGGTAGCAAAGCCCTTGCAAGGCACATTTGTGCCTAAACTTAGGGGGAAGGGACCTGTCCCCAAAAGGGATGTAGTGGTCTACGGGTGGGCTTATCAGAATCTGGAAACTCTCTTCAAAATAAGTGGCCCCCCAGATATCTGGCCACCTACATAGTACTACTTGTTACGCATTCACAATAAAAGTGGGAAAAGGAAATAAAAACACCTACACCATAACAATGAACCTTACTTAGAAAAAATTAATCAATGCCCCGTGTAAATCCAACATCAGTCATATGATCCAGTGATGTAGATCCACATCAGTCACAATCTCCATGGTCATAATGGTCATAATCATATTTAGCCAATGACATTACCTACAATCTCTGGCCTGTTTGTTTACAAACAGAACCCAATGGGAATCTGTCACATAGTAGCAGTAGTTCTACAGCTGCTAAATGACAGATCCCCACTTTTAAAGAAGTAAATTGTATTGCTACATAACTTGACTTACAGTTTAAGGCATCCATATTTAAACAAGTATTTTTAGTGTTGCCCTTTAAGCCACATTATAAGATCCTTTCCCAAGCTCCCAAAGGCTTCAGTGGGGTTCCGGATATGTGTGGGTTAGCAGATTTTGTACTTGGTTTGCCAAACCCCCTGTAAATGGAACTTATCACATTTGGTCCATCCCTTATGGCCATGTGTACTTGCTATCAAGGTATTTCATTAGTTTCATTCTAAAAGTATCTTCCTGATTATTCCAAATGAAGAGTAATAAAAGTGTCTAGTACAACAGAGCATAGAATCTGTTTTCATAATGAATTACTTAAAAAATACACTAAGCTGTGGGCAAAATGCAAACAATCATTCTAGAAAATCTGCAGTTAAAATACTCCAAGGGGGTTCTTTTTATGTAAAATCTAGGTTTAGCTATTCTATACCTCAAAAACATGTATATGGTACACACACACATTCTTAAAGGACTAATTAAATGTCAAATCTGATAAACATAGAGAGAAAAGCATAGAATTTATACAAGACCCTGTGCTAAATTTGTGCTAAATTTCATCCAAGCGAAATAGTAATGTATTAATTCTGAACAGATAAAGAGCACAATGACATGATTTATTTTAGCTTTATTATACTATGCATTTGAAATACAATGTTTTTACAGCAGTTAGAATGACTACAGACATTAGCAAGCTTCATAGCACACTGTCAGATGAGAGAATTAGGTCATTTACAAGGCACTCTGAAAGAATTAGGTCAGCCCAATCTGGCAGTGAATACAGTGAAAGTGACCTGATTCACCCAGCAGTCAACTGAACTTTCTGTGGCACCGGGCCTTGGGTTCATAGAAATCATTTAATATGCTAGAATTACAGCTCAATTATCATGTCTATTACTCAATGAGCAGCACATGTATTTGTATGAATGTTTACATTTCCAAAAACAAAAATGTTGATTGAGTTATTTTTTCCATTACAGATGTTACTGGTGTTTTGTTATCTAATCTAAATATATCATAGAGACAACTGTACTAAGGAGGTTGATGGTTGAGGCTACCACATCCCACTATAGTTCAACCAATTCCCTATAAAGACTGGACTTTTACCCACACGTTCACCCACCAAAACCAATCACTTAGATGATGCTACATAGGTGGTACATCATCTGTGCAATGCATATCATTATAAACATCTAGGGGTCTATTCACTAAGCTGCCGAGGGCAGCCGAGTGAACAACCGACCCCAAGTGAAGTGACTATCGGCTATTCACTTCAGGCTTGTACGGCTGATTTCAACCGTATATCGGCTGAAATCAGCCATACATCGACTTGCTTTGTATGGCTTCGGGTAGGCCGAACATGCTCAGCATGTTCGGCCGACCCAAAGTGCAGAAGGAGCTCGACTCAGCCGATCCATCATCTGGATCGGCTGAGCCGAACCATGGGCAGGCTACTCACTGCTGTTCGGCCTAGTCTCATAGATGCCGAACAGCAGTTATTGAATAGCCGAATGCCGCCGAGCAGCATTTGGCTCGGCAATCCTGCTCTATACCTCTGTGGTATCGAGCAGAATAGAAAAATAGTTTAAAGAGTAGGAAAAAAAAGAATAGAAAAGGATTGGGCGGAGCTAGCAGTGACAGCTAGCTCCGCCCAACTGTTTTCTATGGGCCGGGCGGTTCTGCTGCCATCAAAATATTTTTTTTTTAAACTCTCCTGGAAAGTTTTACAGAGTAAACCTTTCCCTGGTCTGTTGTCTTTTTTTTCTGATATTGGAGCTGTTGGCTGCCATCAGAACAAAAAAATAAAAATAAGCATAGGAATGCATAGCTACATTCCTATTGGCTATTTCAATTTGCAATAGCCAATAGCGAACTAGCTATTGCACCCGCCCTCTGCTGCTTTCAATCACTAGAGGGGACCTGATGGAGAACGGGGGAAAGTAACTTTCTCCTGGGTGGCCGGGAGCCGCTATCTAATAGCGGGAGACTCCCGAAGCGTCCGGGAGAGTTGGGCTGTCTGTGAGATCAGCGTCCCCGGTTATCTCGTAACCAGGGACGCTGATCTGCCTGTGAAAGTGGCCGGAGCCAGCCGTGAGATGACGTCTGGCTCCGCCCAGCAGTCTGTAGCAGGCTGTAGGCTCGACTGAGCCGCTCGGCCGACTTTGGGAACTGTACGGGCTATAGTGAATAGCCCGTACAGCAGCCCTTCAGTTCTACTGAACTGAAGGGGAACTGGGGCCGAAGCTAGCCGAAGGATCAGCCGAAGCTACAGCTAGATCCTTCGGCAGCTTAGTGAATAGATCCCCTAATGTACAGCATGCTTCATCCTACACACAAAATCTGCCCTATATAAAAATATATATTTTTATTTACAAACAAAAATCACAAATGATTGCACTTCATATGCCATTAATATCATAAAGTATGAAATCAATAATCATGGTGCATTGTTTCTATTTTTGGTAACCTCAGTAAACGAAATGTCACCAAGCGTGCAATCAATGATATTGGCAAATACAATCATGTCAGCAACCATCATAGGTCATTGAGCCAATCTAGCATTCCATTCAGTGACCAATAATCAATAGTATATTACAAAAATAGTTTAAAACTGATATTTTTATTTAGGCCAGTAAGTCTAGAGGCATTCAAATTATAATTCCATCTTGTTTCTTTTAGTAATTGCTAAACACAAATATTAGTTTTAAATCATTTTTGTTCAATCAGATTTTAAATCCCTTTTTCTTCAACGAATTGTGATACACACCTTCAAATATGTTTTGATACCTATGGTGACATTATATACATATGATGTATCATGTCAATTGAATATGGATGATAATAGGCATTAAACTGTTACATAATGTCTGTGAGTGGGTACCTTAAAAGTCCAGTCTTTATTATTGGGAAATGTAATGTAAAGCTTTGACAATTATATGATCTGGTCCACAAACAAACAACAATTTGGTGACTGATAAAAGTAGAGCAAAAGTAGAGCTGTGACATATAGCAATAATTTGTTTTTTTTGCTGCATGGTGCCAGTGAAGACGTACATACATGTTACATAGAGTTTAAAAATAAGATCCTCTGCCTGTCTGAAATTTCTGGTAAGTAGAAAACACATCAATCACTGCTGATTATCTATAGCATTTTATGTACTGTAGCTGATTTAGTGGGGTTTATGTACTAAAAGCAGTAAAGACAGGTCACCTGGCACAGTGAGCATCCACTTAAGCTATACCTGCCTGAATACAGGGTAGCTATGTTTAATTTCAGTATTTTTACTAAGAGGGTTATTCACTAAAGAGCCGAAGGATCCAGCCGAATGCCGTAGCTTTGGCTGAACCTTCAGCTCATTTCGTCCGCCAGAGCCCTTCGGTTTCACAAGTAAAGCCAAACGAGCATCTCAGCAGAGCCAAACTCATATGTTTCGGCTCAGCTCAGCTGTAGTGACAGTCGAATCGGGGAAAACGGTCTTCCGAAGCAGATTATTTTCCCTGCAACTGACAGCAACTGCGCGGACCTAGGCTTGCTCTGCCAAGTTGTTGTCATTCAATGACAGCCCAGTGTCCTTGAGGACACTAGGCTGTCATTACATGACAAGAATGGGGCAGAGCTGGCTGTGATGGGACAGCTGACTGCGCCCAGTTGTTGTCCTTCAATGACAAACCAGCGTCCTCAGGTTATTTAAGGACACTGGGCTGTCATTAAATGACAACAACTTGGCGGAGCAAACCATTGCGTCATGTAAACAGTAAAGTCACCACTAGCTCCTTCCAATTGTTTATATTTTGCAGAGATCTGTCAGATTCTTCATTCTGCGGGGGGAGTTTGGTCCGTGCGGTTGGGGGCACCGCTTAAAAAAAAAATTTCAGCTGAGTCGTTGGACATCGTTCGACAACGTTGGACATCGTGATTGACCTTGGATTACATCATTAGATGACCTTTTTTTTTTTTTAATGAAGCACATGTCAAAAATCCTTTGTTGTGTTTTTATTTCAATTAAAGGAGTTTTGCTTAAAGTCTGGTCTTTTTATTTATCTTTTATTTAACCCTTTAGTGAATGGGTAGGGGTATAAGTAATCTTTATTTAAGGTGTGCCCCAATGCAAATAAGCCCCCCTGCCCACAGACCCCTACAGCCAATGCCCCAGAGCTTGTCGGGAAGAGGACCTTGTCCCCATCGGCACAGGGACAAGGTGCATTTCCAGGGTCCCCCCTAGTGCCAAGGGCATGTGACCTGGTTTGGCAGGACAGGGGGGGGTGCTCGCTCATCCCCCCCTTTCCTGCACTGCCAGGCCTGTGCTCAGATAAAGAGTATGGTTAGGAATTTTAGGGGGACCCTACATTCCCCCCCATTTTTGGGGGTGGGGTTCCTCCTTAAAATTTCTACCAGACCTAAAGGGCCTGGTATGACTTTTGGGGGAACGCCATGCATTTATTTATTTTTTAAATAGGGGTCTGGTATGGTTTTGGAGGGGGACCCCACGCTGTTTTTTTTTTTCTTTTCTTTAATTTTTTTCATTTTCTTTTTTTACATTTATTTAAATAATTTTTAACTTTATTTTCCTTTTGTTTAAATTTTTTTTTTATTCTGCTCGCTACCTCCGAGGTAGCGAGCAGAATGGCCGATCCAAATAGCGTTCGGCTGCATTTGGCTATTCCCTCACTGCCGTTCGGCCCTATGTTGGATCGGCTGAGTCAAATGGCTTCTGCACTTCAGCTCAGCCGAACATGCAAAGGATGATTGGCTGACCTAAGCCAGATGAAGGCAGCAGATGTATGGCTGATTTTAGCAGCTGTACAATGCCGAAGTGAATAGCCGAATTCACTCGGCTGCCTTCATCAACAATGGAATTGTCTGCTCTGCTCCATCCCATAGCTATAAAAACAACTTTTACTGGTATACTATTGTAAGCAATGACCTCCTCAGGAGCTGCTACATTTTTTGCCCCCACCCCAGCCTATCTACTGTTTATCAGCCACAGCTGCACCCAAACCCTCACCAACCCACCAGCAGCAACAAGTTGACAGACATCCACTCTGTCAATCTTTCTTTGCAAATGTATTGGCTTAGTGTCCAGGGGAGAGAGGATTAGGGGTACAGGATAACCCAAATCAGCAGCAAAAATCTCTCCACTTAGTAATATCTATTAGTAACTCAGCCTTTGCCACAGGTTAATGTAGAGTTAGGTAGCCCTGATGAATAGCTACGTTGGAATACCCTAAGCCCTTTTCATAGGCTAGTAGCTGACCTGTAAACCAAGACTGTAAATCTGTAATAACAGACCTTTTATCTAGGGCTAGCAATGGACTTAGCTGAACTCTTCAGAAGGTGCCCCCTAATAACGACCTTCCTGTATTTCAAGGCTATCCCATAGGCCATCTTTCAATCTTTGGGCCTTGGGTTTGGAACTGTATCCTCCCAGGCAACAGGTTGAGGAGGCAAATTGCCTCTGCACTCTTCTCTCCCTCCCCAAGCCGCAGGCCTGGGATGCAGTGACTAACACATAAATCCCTTAGGAATAAACCTCCTAGTGTTTGGCCAGGGTAAAATATATATTCATAACCTAGAGCACAGTATTTTCTCACTCTATCCACTGAAGAACACTCCCAAGCAACAGACAGAATAAAACAATGTCCCAAGCTTTGGGAACCCCTTATAATCTTCGATAACAGTAACAACTTCCAAGCTGCAAACACTAAATTTAGAATGGGGACACTCCATCTTAAGGCACTGTCACAACGATATAAAGCATTTGCAGACCTGATTTGTTAAATAATTTGCAGAGCCTTGCATGGAAGCTTTTTAAAAATGAATATATGTTTATTCCCTATTTATATCAATCTCATTTCCAATTATTGAACCACAGCTTGGAGAATTACTGAAACCAAAGTGTGAATGTTACGTTCATTTTAGTTGTTTCCATTAATAATGACCATAGTTCCTATTCAGTTGCAATTTGTGAAGTAACTAAAAGTTAAGCGGTGCAGAAACAGAAAAATAGCATTGTGCATATAGCAATGAAATCAAATGCTGCCTTGCAGGATTCGTGGACAACACAGTCTCAGTGGGGGAAATTCTAGATATCACTTTGTTATATTTAGATATCACTTTTCTTTTTACATTTTGGAACACTGATGTCTAACTCTAGTCAAAATGTTTTCTTTTGTTTTGGATAGAGTGAGGAGTTGAACATTTCTTTTAGGTGTTTACTTGTCTCTGGCCCTCATGTTATGCATTATACAAGAAATAGGGACTGCCAGCATCACCAAAACAGGAAGGCACAGACATCAATAAAAAGCAGAAGTTTTTACTGTTGCCCCCTAAAAATGTGTGTGGTTTTTTTTGTCCTATTGGAGAAGTGCACCATACCCAAAATAGGATGGTTTTATGTGGTTAAAGCAAAAGCAAAGTCATAATAAAACATTTCTAGGAGGTATGGATTTGAGATAAGACAGGAATAGCCTCACTTGCCAAAACACTTTTTTCCCTTAGCTATTATTTACCTTCTGTGTACACTGTACACATGTGTCATGCAGTGTACACACTAGGCTAATTTGTGGCATTTCTAAGATGCAGTGAATGTGGCTTAATGCTTGGGATGATCTATTTCCTCGGCACATGCGCAGGAGTTACACCATCAGTGGGCACCCAGTGGCTGCAGCCTGGAAACTCGGAAGTAGTGGTGGTGGGGTTGGCGGCAGTAGGGGACAGAAAATGCATTGCACCGCACTGAAGAAGGGCACGCTTGTAAGGTAAGTGTGTCATAATGTGCAAGTATGCTGTGCATACTTACATAATATGTCAAACACCCACCTAGCACAACAGGGTTTTCTTCTACTCTAGGTAAAGCTTGTTCTAGGTCAGCGCCACAATTGTGTTTTAGCAGCAGATCTAAAAATGACTTAAAATAAGCAAAAAATATTTTTTTAATAAATGTTTGTAACCCATTAGCAGCACAAGAGTTAAAATAAGATTTGCCATTTCAAATGATTCGTGTGTTCTCTTCCATCAGTTCTGACAAAAAATACACATATGACTGTAGAAATGTTTTAAATACCTGCCATTCTTATCTCAACCTAATGATGCTTTAGCTGATTAAATTAGATGGCATTCATGGCTTTTTTCCAGAATGATATAGCAATACTGAATTTGCTGTTGTGTTGAGAGAAAGCAGACATCTTTATAACAAAGTCTGATTGTATAAAAAAAAATCTATTTTTTGACAATGTGAGACAAAAATGCATTACATTGTTGCAGATCTTCTTTTTAAGATTGCAGTTCTATTTAGTTAACACATATTTGCCAATAGTGCCAGTTATTACTGTTGGCATAGTCTGAAAATATTTAATGACTTCTATTAAACCGTGTAACATAAAGAAAAAGACCATCTGACTTCTGTAACTTTTAAGAGTTAATTTGAAGAGGAAAAAATACACTAATGGGTTACACCAAAGAAATGATCAATGAGACAGGAACAGATATTTAATTAAAAGGAGAATGGATCCTGATATATTGCACACATTATTATAATAATTATGCCTTTGCAAATATTATTAAGAAAGAGAAATTAACTGACTATTGATGCAATTACAGATATTTGGTTGTAAAATAATGAGACTTGTAAATGTTTCTGTTATCAGTAGAAAAATATAGACAATAACAGTGCACATTAAATGAACTGTCACACGCAGTTATTATAGGTTGCAGTTATTATAATTCAAGCTATTAAATATAAAGGATTAGGCTATTTAATACTGAACATTTGTGTTGGGTTGAAGTCACTATGATGATGAACTTTACCCCATCTGTTTAAAATATTCCCTATATTCACACCAAAGGTGGCCATACACCTTACAATTATCGTCCGATTTTTTTTGTCCCATCATCGAACCATCATCTGTGTTCTGCTCGAATACCCCATCATGCACAGACCAATGTGGATTTCGATTAACGTTTGTTATCAATACTAACTGACCGAAAACGGATTTTCGTTTGTGCAGTGCTCATGTAGCAATTTTTTTTCGTACGTAAACCACTAATCCATTGATTCATAAATTCGAAAAAAGTTTTCTAGCCTGACCAATTGGGAAATTTGGCCAGTTGTACAGTAATTCTAATCATTCACTTACCATCAACCGGCCGATTATTGTACAAAAACCTGATCTTGTTCGGAAATCGAATGACAATCGCAAAGTTTATGCACACCTGTAGATTAATTGGCCTGAGGCCATGCAAGCACTATGGTGGCCACTATCTGTACTTTAAGTTCTCTTTGGAAGTTAATTAAATACAAAAGGTTGAATCAAATATTTTTTTTTTTTACACAAGCAGGTGGTAGTTAGTGAAGATAAGATGCATGCTGTGAATGTAATGAAACCATAAACCACAGAGAGAAGTGAAAACATTTACTCTAGTCATTAAACCATATTTGTTCTTCTTCTCTCAGAATTTACAGTACAGACATTCCTCGGTTATGACTTACCTGCTTTGCAACCACTCGCACTTACGACGGACCGCCGATCGACCTCCAACCTTGCGCGTCAGTGCGACGTGTCGCCGGCGGAAGTGTTGTCCTCCGATCTTCACTGCGGGTCCCGGTAAGTATTTTCATTGCCCGATGTACAGTACACTGTTCGGTACTGTACATCTGCAACGCTATACAGTACTGTACTAATGCAGTACAGTAGTACTGTATAGAGTTCCTCACTTAATGACCAATTCGTTTAATGACCTGGTCATAGGAACGGAACTCGATCGTTAAGTGAGGAATACCTGTATACATATAGTTCATGACAACTTCACTAAAGTAGATTCTAAAGTAGATTTAAACTGTAACCGGATAACTTTTAACTGGATAACATGCAAACTTTGGAGCACAACTGTATATGGTTGAAAAAAAATTCATACAATAGTCACCCATGAGTCAGACATTTTCACATAGAATTATATTAGAAAAATAATTTGTCCTGGTTACCATTCTCACCGAGACAGAAAGTAAGGGAACATCCCACATTTTAGAGCTGTCATGAGAGCAGAAGGTGAGGAGAAATCTACAATGGTAAAAACTTCTGGTTGTGTCTCCTAGACAAAAAAAAAGTTAAATTTCGTCAGCAGGACACAGACGGAAAAAATAACTTGAGAAGGGTACTAATCCTTCCCTGCTCTATCCAAAACTAAAAAAGTCCTTGACTCCTTTACAAGACTCATTGCTGACATATAACCCAGATAAGATTCTGCTGGCTGGGTCTAGCCCGACTGTTCGGAGCGATGTCCAGTGACGATTCAGCGATAGTAGCGCGACCTTCACCATCGGGCTCCATTGAATAGCATTGGCCGGCGACTTCTCGCGATATTGCGCGTCAGAAAAGCACGATATTACGGCAGAAATTGTGCGATAAATCGCTTAGCGGGAATGGGGCCTTAAAGTATTTGCGGGGCTGATAGCCCTCATGTGGGTATGCTACAGATCATCTTGGAAAAAGAGAAGACCATTCTACCTTATTTAGCACTCACTGTATGATCAATATCTTGGAAAGATTAACTGTTTCAGGGCCGCCGAATGCAGACACACGTCCGGCTCCTGAAGCGGTTTTACCAAAATCACAGCTGCTGCTACAGCAACCGTGATCTTGGAACCATTTTAAACAGCTGGTGATGGCTGTTAATATACAAGCAATCCATCAGCTATACAGCACAATCCAGAGCAATAGGAAATTGCTCCAGATGGCAAGTGGTTAAAGTAGTTTATTTCTTTTCAGTCAAGAAACTCCACTGTAAGGCTCCATTCACACATATTCGGCCATATGGATAAACGCGGGACTGCTCTAAACATAAAAAACAATGTACTTTTTTTTTTTATAACCTTTTTTATTTTCATACAGACAGTATAAAATGTACAAAATACTGTAAAATGTGCCAGGTGGACAATAAAAAGAAGTTCACAGAGAAGGTACAAACATATTGACCGGAGCAGTCTCACTTTTTAACAGTAACGTTTTAAAAGTTAAGTTTTGCTGCCATGGACCAATGAAACAGATGTTAGCTATGCGTGGTTGTGGTCCATTCTAGGTCGTATATTTCTACAAATAGGCTATGCAAGATAAACCGTTATACGATCCTTCATTTAGACAGATATGCATGTCCAGATTGTGCATGGCAAATAGCAAGCACATCTTATTATTTAAACCGAATGTGACAACAAGTCGTTCATATAAAGTCATGAACAAACATAATATCAAATTTCAACGTTAAGTATACGTAAATTTAAACCATCAACTTAAAACATAAGAATTACCTCACTCCACTTCATAAATGATTAGCATTCTAACATAGCCTTGCTCCACCATTAGTAATAGCCGCAAATGTGTGGAATCTGCATGCATGTTAAAGTTTGCACAGTTTCATTCCACGCGGTTTTCTGTGTGAAAAACTGCATGGAAAACGCTACAGCTATGTGTGAATGGAGCCTAAACCACTCTTGTAGTTTTTTTTGGTATTGCCACAGTTTGCTTAACAACTGTATATACTTTTTTGCTGATATTTTACATATTGTATTACGTGAATACATCATACTTTCATTACAGCTATCCTTTTTTACAATAACAAAAAACAATGTATGGACAGAATTTAAAAAATTATTATTTAAAAAGGAAATAAAACATGTCTATGAATATTATTTTTTACTGACTATTTTATATTTGCATTGGCCTGTTTCAAATCTTTAAACAAGTGCATGTTTCTTAGATTTTTGGAATAGTTAGAGATGAAACACAATAAATATATGCAACACCACAGCAATAGTGTTCCTAAGTAAAAACTGAATAATGTATTCAGCTACATGTTAAATGTTGGCTCTACAAATCTAAAAGGTTAGTGTGTTATCTAAAATGAGCAATAGAGTCCTTTTCATCAAGGTGACAGATGCACAAGCCTTGAGCACTAACAAGGCATTGCTAATTACTGATAGAGCTCTAGAAAGGGAACCTTGACATTGATGATGTATGAGCATATTTATCTTAGTGGTGACAAATCCCATTAAGGTTACTGGGAGGATTAAGGAAAACAAATGTAAGATAATTTTCAATGTGTTGGAAGAGAAAGGAAAAATAAATGCATGGAAATGGAGGAATATTAAAGGGTATAATTTAAGAAAAGACATCACTGAATAATAAACCAGTATTTATACATACACATTTGCCCCTAATTACCTCAGTTATTAACCACAAATAATTCTAAATTAAGTTTCTATTTTTATATAGGCCCTGACTTTATTTTAAAGATGCTATGCTGTCAACAGCTGGATGATGGTTTTACCTTCGATGAGAGTAAATGAATGACTCACCCCTCTCCCCCTCACTGTTGTGTTGAGCAGCGGAACCCCCAAGAGATTCAAGACATTTACTATATTTACAAATAGTTTAACACATAGAAATTTAATTGAACCATTAGGGATAGGCACCACACCCCCAATTAGAAATGTATACAAGAAAGATAAAGAAAAGCGGGGCTTTGAAAGTGTCCAGACCATACGACATGTCCATCAAACATACATAGTTTTGTATAAAAATATATTTTATTACATAAAGATAATTAGAAGACTTGGTTACATTTAAAATGTCCTTGACATGATACAATATTACATTAAAATCAAGCTACCTCCTTTTTTGGTGCCCATACATGTGTACATATATTTATATATCATAGACTCCTTGCAAGTCCTAAATCCTGTAATAATTGTATGATCCACTGTGGGCCCAATCACCGACGCGTTTCGCAGCTGTATGTGCTTCCTCAGGGAGGTTGGAGGTATTCTAAGACATTGCATCAAAAAATAAGTTTGAGTATAATGATCACAAATATCAAATTCCTAATGAAAATAACATATAATAATAACAGTACAAAACCCACTTTATGTTCACAAAGGTGGCTGGATCCTTGGTCCCACATGGTAGCTCGCAATCACCAAGCAGGTGAACCGGTGGGAGGTGACCGGGGATAAACAGGACTGAGAAAATGAAAATAAAACAAGAGATCATAAATTCCAGGTATTCAAAAGAATTGGTTCAGAAGTAGATTTGTGCAAAGATATGCAGAGATATGAAATATCTATGTTATTAGAAGCAGCTATCGGTCAGTATATACTGACAGAGGACAACAGGATCCCATAAAAATAAAAATAAATCTAACTGTAGGGCATACCCAAAATTACATAATGGCTTCAGGCACCTCCAAAATTAGTTTAATTCCAATATTCTAAAATAATGATCCAAATTTTCATCATAATCAGTAGTAAAAACAGGCAGTAAATATAGCTGGAACTAGTTTAACCTATTGCAAGAAATCCCATCGTCAGTGTTGTTCAGGATCAGCAGTCCATAAAATGGCTCCATGATGAGCCACTTATATATCCCCGGAATGCCAATGCGCACGGCCGCAATTGCGTCATGACGTCAATGGCTGCGTCAGACTGGTAGATCATGCATGCGCATAGTTGCCGCACAAAAACGTGCAGATTAATCCTACTGGAGGATCCAGCCTGGCGACCTCCCACCAGCAGATGGAACTAGACACAGCATGTGGGACCTCGGAGCCATATAGCAAATCATATAGGACAAACTCAGCATATCAAAAATTTACTACAAAAGTGTTTAAAAAAATACAAGTAGCTTCACATAAACATACAATTGATTGGTCAGTAATAAAACCCTTTGGGAAATATCTGACACAAAGCGTTGTTTGACCTATGGACTTCCAAAGTACATCCTAAGCTGTACTTTGGTCATTATGCGAAGACTAATTAATACCCAGGTGATGACAACCCATAATAAAGTGTATTAGTGTTAATAGGATAAAATAGATTGAAAAGGTGCCTAATAAGATAAACATTTTTATTTTTACATATATTTATCCTATAGAAGAAATTGCAATTAGACCGTATGGTCCCAATTAGTCCCAACCGCATGGTGCAATTAGACCGTATGGTTCAATAAGGAAAGGTTGGTGTCTTCCACCATAAATCATTAGTTTAAAGCATAGAAATTGAATTGAACCATTAGGGATAGGCACCACACCCCCAATTAGAAATATATTTACAAATAGACAATTTCTTCTAAAATATATTTTGTTACAACGATGGATATTAGGAACAGGTGAGTGTAGCTTTTGCGGGTTAGAGGTACTTGAGGGATGGGGGGTTATTGCTACTGAAAGCATGGTTCAGTTTAGATGATGAATCCAATAGAAAAAAAAGTATCTTACACACACAGTTAACAAATCTTTGAAAACAGAAACACATCTTAAGGTGCCCATACACTGCTCGATTCTCGTACGCGATCGTACGAGAATCGAACAGTGTGAACGAAGGCGTGCGACCGTTTCTACTGTACGGTCGCACGTCTTTTGTCTAAGGAGCATGTTAGAAAACCAGCCGAGAATCGTACGATTTTCGGCTGGTTTGAACAGTGCTCGGGAGACAAATGCCGAACGGGCCGGTGTGCGCACGCGCACACTGCCCGTTCAGCATTGCGGTCATCGGAAGCCCGCCCCTCAGGGGGGCGGGCTTGCGATGATCGAGAGTGCGATCTGCCTGTCCAAGATGGGCAGATCGTACGTTTTTTTAATCACTTTACAACCATCGCAAGACTAAGGTCTTGCGATGGTTTTACAGTGTATGGCCACCTTTAGGCTATTTATGGAGGCACCCCAATAACCAATTATGCAATCCCAATAAACTTAACACAGTTATTAAACAGTTTGATTGGGCGTGAAGTAAACTAGTCATGTTAAACAAATAGAATGATGGATGAGGCCCCCTTTGTGCATTGAAAAAATGGAATAAACCTTTTTGATTACAATTGTTCCACATGATTAAGCTTTTAAGGGGTCCTTCTACAATGTGCCGCCCAGTGAGAAGGCATGTCAGGTGATAAAGTGATCTTCCAAGGGTATAATCATAGCTAATAGCACAATCAGAACCCCCCGTGTGTGAGCACATTGAGGCTACATTCACAATTGAGTCATGCAGTACAGCTGTAGCACAGTGTGTTTCAGATACATGTTTTGTTCCTTTTGCCTTGAACTACAATATATTCCTATTCAGAAAACCACACTACAGATGCAGTAAACAGAATTGTTTTATGCATTTCATTAAATGCAGAGGCATGAATGTACAGTAGCCTTAGTGCCTCTACAGTAAATCTCAAATGTATTTCTTACCTTGTAAGCATTGTAATGAAATAATTTTGCATAATTCTGTTGACACATTATTAATTATATTAATTAGAACAATGATTGTATGTTTGTCACAAAGGTGTTAGCTAGCTTTATTCTTTCACATATATTTGACAGTAGTGTTAGCTGAAATGTTCTAATATAACTTGCTCTAACTAAATCGGAAAATAAAATCTTTAGATCAGTTACATTATTGTTTAAATTAATGGTTTAACCACTTCAAGACCAGGTGTTTAGACCCCCTTTCTGGCCAGGCCATTTTTCAGTGTTCAGCGCTGCTGTCCTTAGGTATGCAATTTACTTAAAGTGTATCTATAGCCAAAACCCTACTTTCTAGTTTTGGATAGAGTGGGAAAGGATTAGAACTTCTGGCTGGTTTTTAATGCTGCTTTGGGCTCTTTTAGTAAATCTCCCCTCACTTGGTTTCACCAAACAAGCACTAAGCAAAATCTGCAACAGAAACACAGATATAAATAGAAATCTGGCAGGGGTTCTAGCATTTCTCTACTCTGCTCAAGAAAAGCATTTTTATTTCTGAGTTTGTTGCTGTTCGAGACTTCCCCTCACTTCCTACGTGGTAAAATGTTGTTAGAAGGACAGAATTTGGGGTTAAATCTCTCTAATTCAGCCCTGCACAGGGTGCGACAGGTGTTTCAATCCTTCCTCATGCTATCCAAAACTATGAAAAAAAATCTTTGGCTTGCCCTTCAATTTAAGGCTGTACGTTTTCTTCAAATAATTGGGAAATTACTTTAACAAAACACTAGAAATGGCTTAATCATTTTATCTGTTTTAGTATGCATTGTATTTTTACCTTATTGACTTCTAAGGGGCCATCTCCCTTTATCTCTAGCCTTGGAAAATAGCCCCATGGAAGCCTATGGGGCTGTAATGTACAAGTAAGGTCAGGAGAGTGAGATTTGTGATAATGGCTGCAAACCAACAACAGAGGCAGAGGACTTGGATAAAGGTAAGTATGCATTTGTGAAGGGGAAAACTTTGTCCTAACTGCTCTTATCATTTAAACAATGACTCCCTCCCCATTATGTGTATCTTTTAATACCCTGTCTGAGATTATATTTTAGGAAGGCTTTCATCATGTCATACCTTCTAGTTTAGGAATTAATTTCTTACTGATTCCCATTCTCAATACCCTTAATGGTTAATCATTTAATTCTAGATATAGAAAAGATATTATTGTAATGGGTATTGTTGCAGCCTAAGCACAATCTGCTAAGCACAATATTTTTCAGTAATTTTAAATTTATTGGATGATTTTTGGCTCCTTTTAGCTCTTCTATAACCTGACATGCTATTCCATCCTGTTTCTCCTCTGTCACTATTCTATAGAAGCCATAGCTTCCATACGTTATAAGAATGATGGCAAGCACGCCTAAAAAGATGCATGAATGAATAAATTGCTATATAATAGTATTTTTTTCTATAAATCTTCTAGAATACATTTGCTTGCACAAGATCCTTGGGGGGGCTTTATTGTAGCACAAGGGTGGCTAAGCCTCATAAAGATAAGATGCTATTAAATAATAAATGTAATCATTGCTATCCTTCAACAAGTCACAATTTAAGTGTAAAGTGTCTGGGTATAGCTAGGATTGCAGATTTATATGGCCCAGTTGGTAGGTTTAGGCATTGGGAATGTCAGTTTCACCAGTGTTAATTAGACTCTCTCCAGATAATCTCACTCATGAATGCACTAATTTTTTGTTGCAGGAACAGTAGCATATTATTTTTGTTTAAGTATTGTCTCCTTTACAAAAGTTGCTAGGTACTAGATGTAAGAAATATTGTGATTACCTAAACTGACCCCCCAAAAAAAGAAACAGACCCCCAACAAAAACAGCTTTCATGTCATTATATATACTTTACTAATATCAAGTTATCATCTTTCTTAAACAAGCTCTTTCTGTGTCAAAATGTTGTCAGCATCTAAGCTGCCCTTTGAATCTTTCTTTACAACTTTCAGCTAATATCTAGTAGTCACTAGTCACATTCAACTGGACCAGTTTTGTAATGTTTAATATTTTGTAAGGTTATAACCTGACAAGACTATAAGACCTTGTCAGGTTGAAACACATTACTGCCTTGTACTAGACATGTGCGCTTCGGTTCGTTCCGAAATTCGTTTCGGACAAATTTTCGGAGATTCGGATGCATCCGAATTCCGAATTACAGCTAAGACGAATGCAAACGAATCCGAATTCCCGATTTCCCAAAATTCGTTAGTGGTAGTCCGGACAAAATTAGTTTACAATTTGTTATTGGACGAATTTCGTTGCAGCAAAATGACATTCGGTGGAAAAAAATGACAAAATGAATTTTTTTTTTCTAATGTCATTCTGCTGAAATGAAATTCATTAGCGGTAGGCTGGCCGAAATTAGTTTATGGACAAATTTTGTTGCAGCAAAATGACATTAGGAAAAAAAAATGACATTTTTTTTTTACAGTCTGCAGAAGATGAAAAAAAAAAAGCGTGAGGTTTCCAATTCATACCAGACCCTTTAGGTCTGGTAGGAATGTTAGGAGGGACCCCCCCCTAGTTATAACACAAAAAAAGTGCGTGGTGAGTGGGGTTCCCCCCAAAATCCATACCAGACCCTTAAGATCTGGTAGCAATTTTAAAGGGGAATCCCAGCCCCAAAAAATGGTTAAAAAAAACGTGGGGTCCCCCCTAACAGTCCTACCAGACCCTTGATCCGAGCACTGGCCCGGCAGGGCAGGAAAGGGGGGGGCGATCGAGCGCCCCTCCCTGCGCCTTACCAGGCCACGTGCCCTCAGCATTGGGAGGGTGTCCCCATGCCGATGGGGACAAGGGCCTCTTCCCCACAACCCTGACCCGGTGGTTGTGGGGGTCTGCGGGCATTAAATAAAAATTGTAATCATTGCTATCCTTCAACAAGTCACAATTTCAGTGTAAAGTGTCTGGGTATAGCTAGGATGGCAGGTTTGTATGGCGCAGTTTCAGGTGTAGTGCTGAGGTTCTTACTCTAGGGGGAAGTGTTGAGAGTGCTGGAGGCCTAGAGGTAACTAGCCAGGCAGCTGGCTCATTAGGGCCTTCATAAAGGTGCCCATACACCTTATAATTATCTGGAGATTTGTGTCTGCGATTGCATTTTCGTCAGAAAATCTGCTAGTTGATGGGGAGTGTACAACTTCAATTACTGTACAACTGGTAGATTTTTGTTTTTCAAGCAGGCTAGAAAACTTTTGTCTAATTGGATGAAAATTGACAGGTTAGTGGTGTGGTTGTACAACAAAAATCTCAAAATAAAAACTGCACATGCTCAAATGAAAATCTGTCCTTTCGATCGATAAAATTCGGCTGACGAGTGTTAATTGTGAACTACATTGGTCTGTGCATGATGGGCTAGTTGCAGGAAAATTGAATGAAGATGAGATGTCTGGACAACAAATGTTGTACAATGGTTGTAAGGTGTATGGCAACCATTAGATATCCCAGGCTGCTAAGTGTGACAGAGGAGGTCTCTGTGCCGGTGTCAGGAGGACTCCACCCTGGAACCAGTCTGTGTGTCTGGGGTACTGGGGACCAGATCACCTGTGTGGGGAAGAGGACAAGAAACAGCCTGTGTAACAAGCGTGTTGGATACAACCTGTGTGTGAAAGGTTTTGTTTAAAGGAGCAACCTGAAGTCGGTGAGACGTTACAAATGTTATGTTGCTTACAGAAAAGCTGTACTTTATGTTTGAAGACTCTTGAGAAGGAAACATCTGTGTGGACTTTTATGTTTGAGTTAATAAAAGTGGGCAATAAAAAGACGTAATAAGCGAGTGGAAGTGTCCTAAATGTGCTTCCATTGGAAGCTAATTCTCACATACATATATATATATATATATGTGTGTGTATATAAATATATACACACACACACACACACACACACACAGAGAAAGCGAGGGAGAGAAAGGCATATTCTGCTTCCTACTTTACAATGCTACAAAATGGTTTTACTTTACCAGGAGGTTAGCAAACTCATTGAAAGCAATGCATTATCTTTGTGTCTAAAATCTTAACTCAGTAGTTTGTAATAAACAGACAGGGTGATTGCACAAAGCTATTGAGAGCCCCCTAATCTATAAATCATTATGTGAAAGTTATATTCACAATTGCAAGTGAAGTCCTATTCATTTTAATGTCAATGTCATGAAACTGAGGTCTCCTTATATCAAAAAGTGTCCCCTGCATTGTTATACAGAGAACACTCCAATGGACTCCACATCACACTCTGCATATTATGAGTGACACATAAAATACAGTTTCATGGTGGAAAAAATCTGCACTGCCCTGTAGAGAGCAGAATGTGGTATCCACTCTTCAACATAAATCAGACCATCGTTTCCTCTTACCTATGTATAATAAAGTGCTTTCATTTTGTAAATATGGCAAACACATTTGCATAATTATTAGTCTTTAAATGTGAAATGACAGCACTCATCAATATTTCACACGCCATAAATACACAAGCATCTTATTCATATTTTAGAAACGATTGTGTTTGTCTTTTTACTATTATGGTTCAACTCTAGAAAAAAAATAATCTTCAACTTCACTTTATACTGTATGTATGCAGCCCAAAAACATTCCCATAGTTAAAAGGCTGATTTGCTAAAAAAATAATTATCTGCTTAGCATGTGTTTGACTTAAATACCCAATCAGGTTCATGAGATTTAAAAAAATGAAAATCTCCTCTGAACCTGATTGGATATTTGAAGCAAACACAAACACCTTATGCTTTCTTGTACTTCACAGCAGGATTCTGGCTGGAACATAGCCAAATTACCATTTTACAGATGGATTGCTTGGTGGTTTACAAATTCTCTGACGATATTTCAAGCAGCCTAATTCATAGTGAAAGCCTGCTCCCTAGTGTTATAGTGTAGTGCAGGTTCTACAATTAAAGACAAAATTATTATAATTCATACAGACAAGAAGAGCTCTCACAATCTGTTGGGAATTTAATGTAGAGAACTTTTAGGGGAACACATTCATAGCATGTTTATAAAATTGCATAATTTTTTTCCAATTTTTTTTAATGTCTGTTTGCAGAAATAATGACACACTGCCTAAAATCATTTTGGAGACAAAAAGTGAAGCTTTCAGCAAAGCCATACACTTTTTGTTTAATGTAAATGTTCGGCATTTTGGCAGGTTCGATTTTTGGCAGTGCTGGTAATTGGTTTTCCTTTAATCTTGTAAACAACTGCTTGGGGAGGCAGCCTGTATGAAGAGGCCACATTTTAGGACACTTGGAACAAGGTTAGAGATTTTTTGATACATCCTGGTGTCTCTTTTGCAGACGTTGGATGAAAGTTACAACAGGTCCTCTAAAATTGGGCCTTGGTGGTGCTTTCACACCGTAACCCTTCAGCTATTCTTGTTGAGTGCAGGATTGGACCCTGCATTAAAAATTAAAATTATATATACCTGTCACACACCTGTCTCCTTGATGGCCTTTCAGACATGATGTGGGGCTTATTATACAATTTTATTAGAGAATGTGGGATAGGAATTGGTGCTTGGGTGCAATACTTTATCGAATGTGGTGCTTGGTGCACTATAAACTGTTGTACAATGGCTTATTATTTTAAAAAAAATAAAAAAAATTAAACGGGAACACCTGCAACACAGAAGGGCGAATAGCAATGAGGCAGCAAAAGAACCTCCTGCTGAAAAAAAAAATGGGAAAGCCGTTTACGCAGGAGAAACACCAGTGACGCCACTGACACACACAAAAAAGAGACAGTGAATATACAGCACAGAAAATAATACTATATACAGTACAGAGTACTGTATGTAGCATTAAATGCTATATAGCACTGACAGTTCACTACACTGACAGTTAGCTTTCACTTCACTGCACTACACTGCACTCACAACTACACTACACTGACAGCTGCACTACACTGACAGCTATACAGACAGCTACACTACACTGACAGCTATACTACTACACTGACAGAAACATTCTATTTTTAACTCCAGCAACACACCATATAAGGCTGCCGTGTAAGTAGCCTTATATAGTGTGGGGCTGGGACTTAGCTGTGAGCCATGATTGGGCAAAATCATCATTACTTTGCCCAATCATGGCTCATACAGAGCCCTGAGCCCTGATTGGACAAAGTCTTGCATCTGACCTGTGGTCAGGTGCATTGGTTTACCTGATTAGGGCTCTCCAATGCAAACAGTGCATTGCGGGTGTTCAGTGGCAAACAGCCCACTGAACACCCTAACAGTTTGTGTGTTCACCGAACACAACGAACTGCCGATGTTCGAGCCCATGACTAGCCAGTAACATGCAACAGGATTTTGGGTGCAGAGGCTTATCAGTATTGGGCAATGTTGGCATGGTGGGAACGGAATGGAAGGG
>NW_017306339.1:965359-988456 GCF_000935625.1 Nanorana parkeri
CCAAGACAGGTCCTCTTCCACACCACTCACAGTGGCTGCACCCGCATCCTACCACCTCCTTCATCTCGCCGGCTTCTCCCCAACCGGGTCAGAAACATCTTAGTAAATGTACTCCTGTGACCCAGAAAAGAAGTAAAGCCAAAACAGGTTTGGCTTTAATTCTCTTTTAAGAGGGTGTTCTGTAATGTTCAGCTTAAACTGACTAATTTACTATTGTAAAATAAGCAATAAATAATCTTGCTTTATGCTTCTGTCCCTTTAGACACCTGGGTTGATTTAGTAAAGGAGTAGAGGCTGTTCAGTTAGCAAAGTGTTTACTTTGCAATGTGCATGTTCACATTGCAATGTGTATTTAAATAAGATGAGCTTGTGTTAACGTTAATTTGCCCAATCATGTTCTAAAAAAAATTCTATATCTTTATTTCCCTCACACATGATTGAGAAGTTTAGTAGATCAGCTTCACTGTTTCTACCTAAATGTAATAATAATGTAAAGGTCTTGTCACAAAATATCATATGCATATATTCACGGCATTTGCTACTATGTAAACTCTGGGGTCTATACTAGCAATCAACTTAAAGATACAATAGCCCTGAAATTTGGTAGGTTCTCAGGGCTATGTGTGAACTGGGAAAAATCCATGTTACTTCCGATTGATCCTCTTCCTTGTCCATTGCCGATGCAAATTCAGCATATACAAATAGTTGAATCATTTTCTTATTTGGGAGTTAGAATTAGAGTAAATGTCGAGGCTTAATTTAGAGGATAATTTAATATCATTTTTACAGAAATTTCAGAAGCAATGCAATGTATGGTGCAAACTTCCCCTTTCGCCGGTTGGTAGATTAAATCTCATTAAAAGTTAATATGGAAGAAGAAACTAAAGGAACTGGGGGGTTAGCACTTCCAAATCCATGGATAATGTTTTTGGCCACACAGATAAGACACTTGGCGGGTTGGAACTTACCAGGACAGAGCATAGGAGCATATGATATCATTAAATGTTTGTTTCAAAACACAGACCCTCATTTTTGCCTACTATAAGATTAGTTGGTAAAGTGTGGAAATCAATTAAGGGGTTACTAGATATTTCCGAATTTACAAAATATACTCCAATATAGGATAATGGGATATTCAATGAGGTAAATCAACTCCAAGGATTTGGAGGGTGGAAGAAAATGGGGATTCTGACATTGGCGCAAATATATGATCAAGGCGTCTTGTGCTCTTTCCAACAATTACAAGCAAGTTATTTAATACCGAATGTGCAATTTTATAAATATTTACAACTGAGGCATGCGCTTAAGGTACATCCAGGCGTACATGAGGTTTGCATTGCTGTAAATATGGATATAGATAAACTTGTTAATGGAACTATGATGAGAGGGTTAATTTCACAAATGTATTCAAAGTTATTGCCAGGAGTTCTGAACAAATCTCCTATGAAATGTAAAGCGGGTTGGGAACTGGATGTGGGCCCACTGGATGATACCCTTTGGAGGGAGGCGTTGCTTTCAATCCAATTAGTTTCACCTTCTGCATCGCATAAATTAACACAGATACATATTATACATAGAACATACCGGACCTCTGAATTCCTATACAGGATAGGACTCAGGGAAGACTCTAAATGCCCAAAATGTGGGTTTGAACCAGGTTCGTTGATACATCTGCTCTGGCGATGCCCCAAGTTGAGACGATATTGGCAGGAAATAGTGGACATAATAAATATAGCCTTTGGAGTTCATATTTCTAATAATCCATTGATATGTATTTTGGGTATTTTTGGATCTATATGGGTGGAATACTATACAAAGGTGGCAATAAAGAGGGCATTGTTTGTGGCGCGGAATAGTATAGCCTTTAGGTGGATTTCATCAACGCCTCCCTCAGTGGAGGAATGGAAGAGAGAACTAGATAAAGTGGTTAGATTTGAGGGAATTATGTTTAAACATAGAGGTAACATGGATAAGTATAGCAGAATGTGGGATAAGTGGATTGAATATAGAAATGATGTTTGTCTATAATGTCTTTTTTATCTGCTATGGGTATTTTGTAGAGCAATGTGTTTTTAGGTAATATGGTATGTTGAGAATGTTTTTTCTCTTTTCTCTTTGTTTTGTGTTTTTGTTTAATGTATTGGTTTTGTCTTTGTATTGTTGTTTTAATTATGTATTTATGGATGTAAGAGTGTTTATGTACTGTCCTATTAAAATAAAATAAAAAGTATTGAAGTAAAAAAATTAAAAAAAAGATACAGTAGACCAAATACACTTATATCCACTTCTTACCTTGTAAAATCTTTACCAAAAGGCAGATGACATTTATGTTTCATTTCCCTTTTTATTCTTCTTTCACTGACTGAAAGTGGAATTTGCTTGCACAATAAGAATTTGCATGGACACTTATAGTATCCAATGGAATACATATGACAGGGTGACAATGCAGGAGAGCAATTGAAAGACAGGGACAGAGTTTTTAAACTTTATAACAGGAGGTTTTTGAGCAAGGACCCTTAAGACAGGACCACCAGGTAATGTTTTAACAGCAGCTAAAGATTTAAACATTTTGGAAATTACTTTTCAAATTACACTAACAGGTTAAAGATTACATTAGATGTTACATATTGGGTTTATAGCTACCTTAATTTTGCCATTTCAGAGGAATTAATGAATAGCTCTGGAAGAAATACAGTTTGCAGACAGCACTGTTGACTTTTATTTTAAGTCTATACTAATTAAAAAAAGAGAGTTAATTCATCCTGTAATTGTATGGAAACACAAAAGTGCCTCTTTTACAAAATGTAAAAATCACCTGAAGCAGGAGATTTTTAGAAGTGCCGAAAGGACATTTTACAAACTTAAGCCAGATTGAATCCATAATTATGAATCTGATATGAAGACATGTTGAGCAGATGATTGAAATTATTTTAACATGAGCTATTTTCCAGTTCTCCAATCACATTTTAAATCAAGCTTTCTTGTCAGTTACCTCTATGTATACTGATGACTGTACGATTTTCTTCTCGGAAAAGGATTTTGCATGAGGCTCAGTACAGTGAAAATTATGGCTGGCAACAATAAGGACGTGCATCATTTTCTTGTTCTATTATTCTCATATGGAGAAACAAATGTAAATGGAATATGCTGCTCAGATATGGTAAAATGATATTCTTTATGAAAATGTCTACTGTAACCAGTGTATAAGTTTTGCTATATATACAACTGTCAGAATTCTTTTGGGAGAATTGAATTTTATAAAATATGCTGCTTTTAAAGTGTTTTTTGTTAAAAAAAAACATTATTTAAAAGGCGGAATATCCTATGTGTAGGTTAACTAACCCGTGAGTTCAGTATAAAATTATCCACATAGTCTGGGAGTTAGGTGATGTTAGTAGCTCAATGATGCTACTTAAAGAGGAACTCCAGGAATTAAAAAAAAATGCAGTGGCAGTGTGTGGCAATGCCACAGAGTATGCTGGCAACACGGTCACTGAGGACTCTCAGCCAGAGGGGCTGAGAGGTTCCAGAATGAAAATAGTTTTGCAGGGAAGAAGCTGGCCTTTCAGTTTCTTCTGGTTTTTCTGGATTGTACCTGGAATCTGGTTCTCTTGAAATTTCTTAGAGTTCTACGTGCGTTTAAATCTCCAGTCTTGAGGTCAGCTGTTGCCAGTGATCAGGTGGCTGAGAGCAGCCTCATTAAGAGCCCATACCAGAGCTCAAGGGTCCCAACAGAAGTCCCAACACAAGAACAATGCAATTATGCCCTATGGTTTCAGTTAGCACCACACTGCTGTGTCAGTGTGTGCTGAAAAAATGAAACAAATAAAACATGTTGCACTTTTGCAAAGCTTATTTTGACATGCTGTAATGCATTGCAACATGCTGCAGTGCAGGGCAATACCTTTAAGTAAAAAAAATATAAAAATGGGTTTAAAAATGCACTGCAAAGCATGTATAAATTGCATTGCAGTGCCACACAACTTAAAAACCCATAACAGCGCATGTGTGTTAAGTGTGTGCTACAGCATGTCCTTTCCAAACTGATCCCTGAATAGAAGGGTGTGGGTTCATTATAATCAGCTGGTGGGCTTCCTGGGTTATAATAGGGAAAGTTGCAGTGTCTGCCTCCCTTTAGTAATTAACCCTTAGGGAGTATTCGACCAAAAATGAAATTCCTATTGCAGGTGCCAAAAATTGTACTTGTATCTTAGTGCAGACTTTTCGGAAAATCAGTCATCTAATCACAAAAGCAGGAAGTTACATTTCTGGGTGTGTTCCATACACCAAATGTGTAGGGAAACAACCCCAGGTCGCCATATTACATTGGATTTGTGTGGCAGTTTTAGAACATTACAGAGGCTGCAGTTTAGAATGGAAAGTTAATTTTTTTATAACATTAAATTACAAAATGGCTTATATGACAATTATATACGCTATATTCATTTTTTTATTTTTATGTTTTGAAAGTGGGGTTACTCTTTAAGTTTTGACAGGAACACTTGTCTTGTCCCAGTTCCCCTTATGTCAGTGGTTCTCAACCTTTCTAGGGCCAGGACCCCTTGGTAACATTTGCCAAGTTGTGGTGACCCCCAACGGAACGCTGGACTCCAGAATTAGTACGGCGCTGGACTTGGGACTAAAAATAGAAGCACACTCACAAGAATACAAGCCCTCCACACCCCCTACTACCTGCTTGCCTGCTCTGTCTCCATGCAGCCTTCTCAGCCCCAGCACTGCTTAGACGCCCGCCTTCTGCAGAGCTCACATTGTATGGGAGGCAGGAGGACAGCAGCGCCTGTGAATAGAGAAGCCCTGCTGTACACCCGCCCCGGCCACTAGATGTCGCTGCAGTGGCCAGGGAGTGTGTATAGCGGCACTTTTATATTCACAGCTGTCCCCCCACTGACTGACACTGGCACTGCTGCACAGCAGAAGTGGATGCTGCAACCCCCTCAACAGTGAGTTGCGACCCACTTTTGGGTCGCGACCCACAGGTTGAGAACTGCTGCCTTATGTGACATAAGTAATAGCTGGCCCTAAATTCAAGATACTGCTATCAACCCCTAGTATAAAAATGTTAATTACAATCACAAGTAAAAATAAGAGATACTTATCCTACACCCCTGTACCTAGTATTATATCATAGAATACTGCAGTACAGCTAACTGATGTCACTCTTGCCAAGGCTAAGTCACTGGAAGCTAGAATGTAAGGTAAGAATCTTATACTTTTAATATGTGATTTTTTTTGCTTGTGTTTTTTAAGCTAGTGTTTTTACATGGGGAGGGGCTCCAAATAGTATAACCCTGATTTTAAATGCAATTTGGTAGGTTTAGGCATTGGGAATGTCAGCTTCACCAGTGTTAATTAGCAAGACATTTTAAAATAAATAGAGCTTTTTTCACTCCATTGTGGAAAACCTGATAATTAAACTCCCTCCAGATAATCTCACTCATGAATGCACTAATTTTTTGTTGCAGGAACAGTAGCATATTATTTTTGTTTAAGTATTGTCTCCTTTACAAAAATTGCTAGGTACTAGATGTAAGAAATATTGTGAATACCTAAACTGACCCCCCCCCCAAAAAAGAAACAGACCCCCAACAAAAACAGCTTTCATGTCATTATATATACTTTACTAATATCAAGTTATCATCTTTCTTAAACAAGCTCTTTCTGTGTCAAAATGTTGTCAGCATCTAAGCTGCCCTTTGAATCTTTCTTTCCAACGTTCTGCTAATATCTAGTAGTGATTACTCACATTCAACTGGACCAGTTTTGTAATGTTTAATATTTTGTAAGGTTATAACCTGACAAGACTACAAGACCTTGTCAGGTTGAAACACATTACTGCCTTGTACTGGAATATCGCCATGAACATTTTAAGGATTAAAAAGTATTAATACATATAAAAATAAGGTGTCTAATGGACCCCTGTGTCCCGGTCTAGCGACTGGGGCACACAAAATGACTAACAGTAGTGTGCAAGAAATGCTGTCTGGGAGTTAAACATAGGAAGTAGGTGTCTGTGCGTTACCAGGGACGTGCTAGAGGCGCAGATTCTAAGAAGGGCCAGGTGTTCGACAGAGCCTCTAATGGTGAGGATGATTGGCTGGTGGACACCTTCCAGGTTGCGGCCCCCTAGCACACCCACACAGAGACACAGAGGCTAGTTGCAGCAACGGGGTGCTGGAAAACTATACACAGAAAGTGGTTCCTGATACTGAGGGACACAAGGGTAGAAGTCCAAATAATAGTGTGAGAAGGGAAAGCAACAACACGGCAATCCAGAATAGACAGAAGAGTGAGGCTGCATGGAACAAGCAGCCACACGAGGACAGACACACAGGTAAGCACAGGTGCAAGGGCTCACTGAAGAAGATGATGATCAATCCACTTGCTGGACGTGCAGGTCACTCACTGGGAGCAAAAGGGAATCCAGGGACACACAGGGAACAAGTTAGGTAATAGCAAACCATAAGGATTTCAAAGGCAAGCGATAACCAAGGACTGAATGTAAAGACACATTGCTCGAACAGCGCGGAACAAGTGAGTTGGACTTTTAATGGAGGGGTTCAGAGTGGAGTGGCAGGAAGCTGAGCAACTCGGACAGGCGGTAAAACCCGGCGCCGGATCATCACACAGGAAAGTGTGACACCCTGATGTCTCCATTAAGAGAAACTGTCACCTCCAAAAGCTATCAAATAGGGGCTTGTTATCCCCTTTGTAATATAAATAAATATAAGTAAAAAAAAGTGACAGAAAAGTAAAAAATAATAAAATAAATAAAAATGCAAAGTGAAAACCACTCCGCCACCCCCGTCATCTGCATACAAATGAAAATGCGTGCTTAGGGCCTGCACAGGTATGTAAACAATGATTACACTGCACATGTTAGGTACCACCGCGCATATCGGCATGAGAGAAATAACTTTAGGGCAGTTATTTGCTTTTAACACTAAAATGATGAGTGGTAAAGACTTTTAAAGCATCCCCTGCGGGATTTTGAGTACCATGCTTTTTCACCATTGAACAGGAGCATGCAATTTTAACACTTGACATGTTTGGTATCTATTTACTCAATGTAACCCCGTCTTTAATGTTTTACAAAAAAAAAGATGTTACATTGCGTTAGTGTGCACTAAACTTCATTTACTGTAAGTGTTTTTTCCCCTCAAAATATTGATTTGATAAACATTTACACAAATATTGTGCAACATAGAAAAATATAGCTACCATTTTTTATACACTACAGGGCCTCTGCCTTCAGAAAATATATACTTATTTTGGGGTTTAAAGTAATTTTTTTATCCACAAATCAAGATTGTAGTATGTGTATGCAAAAATTACAAAATTGCTCCAATACTAAGGTGATTAATTTCAAGTTCACTTTTAATATCTAATAAATAACTATAGCTCAAATGTTTCAAACCACTTGGGTTGCCATAAATTTTAATAAAATCTTTAAGCCCCATATGTAAGGGGATATAAGAGAGTATTTCACCCATGGAGTTCGATGAATGGGGACATTTCTGTTATTTTTGTTCTTTATCATTTTTTTCAATAAAAACTGACTTTGTATATCTTTATCCACATCAAGTTATTATTCTGCCATGTTTCTGCAAAGAAGGCTTTTGTGACGTAGTAATTTCCCTAAACCTTTAGGTAGGTGACTTCACAAATTCCCTCCTCTAGCAAGAGCTCCCTGCACCTGGTGTGTGCTCTGACAGCTTTTGATTTATATTTTGGGTAATTCTGAATGGAGCAGGAGTTGGGGGTTAACAAATGATCATTACATGTGTTAGCTCTTCATAAGGGATCAGAAAGTGGAACACTCAACCACTTGTTATTTAAACATTTTCCCCTGAGGGGCTCTGAAACTCATGTGTGCTGATGTTTCTCTTTTTTCTTGCTGTCTGACCAAGTGAAAAGACCAATTGTCAAAGTCCAACTCTGGGAATTTATTTCTTAATCCCTCAGCCTCATAATCTGAGCCGACCTGTGACAATGAAACTGTCACAGGTCAGCTCAGTAGATCGGGAAGTGAGCGAACACATACCGTCGCTCGGTCACTTCTCGATCTATCCCTGCAGAGAGCTGTGACTGTCACTAACAGCTCCCTGCAGGTATCCCCCCCCCTCCCTTGTCCGATCCTCCAGCGCTGACTGGCGGAACGGACGGGGAAGGGGGCTGGTACAGCTGGCTTTGTCTCTAGATAGGCAGAGCCAGCTGTCAATCCCGCAGCTGGGTGGATCTCGACAGCAATGTTGGGATCCGTCCCAGCTGCAGCGTCTCAGTATACCGCGAGCTGTAGCTCACTGTTTGACCGGGCCTCTGAGGTAAACCTCCAGCTGGAGTGGTAAGTCAGACATTTAGCAGCTGTATTACTACCACCTGCATCCTAGCAGCATGCATCCCTGTTTACATTCTGCTATCAACTTGGGGACCAATGGAATCAACACAATTGACCAATATGACTGTGGACATCATCACTGGACAATATAATTCATGATGGATTAACAGATGGAACATGTTTGTTTTTTTAAATAAAGGACTTTGTCAAATGTGTTGTGTTTATTTATTACTTTTTTTGTGAGTGAGTAACCAGGAGTACTATATACTTCTTACTCTTTCACCTGGGCGGGAGCAGATATCTAGGGGCCCCCGTTTTTTAAAGGGGCTTCCAGATTATGATAAATCACCACCCTCAAACTCCCACATCCTCTTGGAGACCAGATGTGAGGATGTGACCCCTGTCCCTAACAACTTGAAGACAATGTACCTTGCCAAAGGGGTAAGACTTTGTTGCCCCCCTGCCACTTTTGGAGTGTTCTAATGCGGTTTTGTACAAAAAAAGTCAATGAGGAATTGTAACTTAGTGGCATCTTTGCAAATATTACTTTTGCCTGTGTACATGCTACAGGTGTGCCACTTCACAGTCAGGTTTAGGGCATCTCCCAAGCATGTTGTTTAATGTTTGTAATGTTTCACTTTAAAATATCTGCTTTTTGATAAAAGATATGTTTTCTAAAACAATTAATTGGCTTGTTCCATTTTATTTACAATTGTACAATGCTGTTTTTTTCCATAACTTTGTGTACAATATATTGACAGCTACCTTTTTCAAAGCTTTTTTGGTAAGTCTCTCCAGGTAATGCAGTACACCTGCGGTCCCTGGGAAAATGGCAGAGGTCATGTGACTCGACCTGACCATGGAACAGGTGTGCTTGCATTGGTGCCTCGGGGGATTGCTGTGAATTGAATAAGAGCAGCTGCGTGCTTAACTGCCAGAGGCTCTAATTAATTTTAAATTACAGCCGTGAGAAATAACAGGTGTTGCTTTGGCAAAAAAAGAAGAGAGGTACTTTTTTATGGAAATACCACCAAAGGAAACACAAGTGACCAAATCTACCGGGAGTTAGTTGCATAAATGGGGGATCCAATTTTTCAGACTGAACATCAAATCTGTACATGGCACTACTTTGTAGTATGTCTTTAATCAAGTTGTAAGAGTCAAGTTGAATGCTGCCCATGTGTCCCAAATCCAAAGAGCCATGCAGAAAAATGTAAACTAAGATAAAGGAGGGGACATGCATTGGACCAAAAGCACCAAAATATAACTTAGATGTACAACGAACAAGAAAGGCACTGTACAAGTAATAAACAAGCATCAATGTAAGTAAAACAACATGCATCCATGCTATACACAGATTTTGTACACACTATTGAACACTATAATATATAGTGTATATATGCTATATACTGTGTAGTGTATATATACTATAATACAGGGCTCAAAATGTAAAGTCCTGAGCTACTAGCTAGGCCTTAAAAGTTACTCGCCACTAGTTGCCCCACCTAACCCCTACCCTGCCCCAGACTTAACTCCGCCAGGTCAGTGGTGTGACGCAGAGTACAGAGATCAGTAACAACGCGGAGTCCAGAGGCCAGCGGTGTGATGCACAGTACAAAGGTCAGCAGTACAGAGGCCAGTAATGTAACTCGGGGGGAAGAGGTCAGCAGTGTTAAGGTGGCCATACACCTTACAACCATCGCACGACTTTCGTTGTGCGATGGTTGTAAGGTAAATAACATTTTGTACGATCTACCCATCTTGGACAGGCAGATTGTACTTGTGATCATTGCAAGCCCTCCCCGACAAGGGGAGGTCTTGCCGATGATTGTAATGCTGAGCAGGCAGTGTGCGCTTGCACACACCAGCCCGTGCGGCTTTCGTCTTCTGAGCATACCACCAACCCGTCGAAAATCGTACAATTTTTGGCAGGTTTTCCAGCGTGCTCAGAAAACGAATGTCGTGTGACCGTACAGTAGATGCGGTCGCACACTGCCCATACACCTGCCGATTATCGTACTTTGTGGGATCACCCGCAATTATCGTACGATAATCGTTAGGTGCATGGACACCTTGACACAGAAAAAAACAGCGACTTACAGTGCACAGTTGATCTGATTCAGGTGCTCTCTTCCTCTCCTGGTGGGGGTGTTTGGGGGTCATCAATGCTGCCTCCATGTAACAAGGTGAAGCCTCCAGCAGCATCGTTGAGCCTCCTTTCAGGTCCCACACTGCAGAAATGTACAGAGGTCAGCAGGACGACGCACAGTACAGAGGTCAGTAATGTAACGCACAGTCCAGACGTCAGCGGTACAGACGTCAGTAATGTAACGCACAGTACAGAGGTCAGCAGTACAGAGGTCAGTAATAAAGCACAGTACAGAGGTCAACAAATAACGCATTCTTCAAAAGACAGCAGTGTAAGGCTGCACGGTACAGAAGCAAGCAATAACGCACAGTGGAGAGGTAATTGGTGTAAGGCAGAAATAACGCACAGCGGTCAGCAAGAACGCACAGCGTAGCGGTCAGCAAGAAAGCACAGCGCAGCGGCAGCAAGAACGCACAGTGCAGCAGCAGCAAAAACGCACAGTGCAGCGGTCAGCAAGAACGCACAGCGCAGCGGTCAGCAAGAGCGCACAGCGCAGCGGTCAGCAAGAGCGCACAGCACAGCGGTCAGCAAGAACACACAGCGCAGACATGCAACTTGTTAAAGCCATGCCCACTGAGTCAGAAATAATCTAGGCAGACATGCCCACTGCATGTTCTGTACAAAATGACCTTAGCAGTTTAAAGCTAAACATCAGGTAGATAAAAAAAGATATTACACCATTCAATTATTTTTTTTTCAAATGCAAGCAGTATATCGACCTGAATTTGGCCTAATATCAGCAAATTGCAATCCCTGTACTGCAGATCTCAGGCTGGGGGAGGGAAACAGCAGCACAAGGAGCCATTCAGGTGTACTTATGGGCTACCAAAAGCCTTGCTGATAGGAGGAGAGAGCAGAGAGACAAAGGGGTCTATTCACAAAGCTGCCGAGGGCAGCCGAGTGAATGACCGATCAGAAGTGAAGTGAGCCGAACACTGTTCGGCTATTCACTTCAGGCTGGTACGGCTGCTGTAAAAAAAAAAAGTTAAAAAAAGAGATGCGCTTATCACTGCTGCTCTTTTCACTGTCCTAACACAGGCTGGGGAAGGGGTAAGATGTATACGTGTTACTTAAAGGAGAACTATGAGGCAAGTGAAAATCACTCAGCCTCATAGTTCTAGCCGACCTGTGACAATGAAACTGTCACAGGTCGTCTCAATAGATCGGGAAGTGAGCAAACACATATCTGTTTTTTGTATACAACAAGCCACAATAGTTCATCAAATGACACATTCTTCCATTTGCCCTCTGTATATAAGATCTTCCATTTAGGTTATTTGATAGATTGGATAATGTCCCTATGTGGATGATTTTATCGGTTCCCTTTGATACATAAGGAGGAGGATGACTCAATAAATTTTTTTCACCGTTTAGACCAGGTTAACTTTCAAGATTCTCACTAATATTATTGGGTCTATTCACTAAGCTGCCGAGGGCAGCCAAGAGAACAACCGACCCCAAGTGAAGTGAGCCGAACACTGTTGGGCTATTCACTTCAGGCTTGTACGGCTGATTTCAGCCGTGTATCGGCTGAAATCAGCCATACGCCGGCTTGCTTTGCATGGCTTCGGGTCGGCCGAACATGCTGAGCATGTTCGGCTGACTCGAAGTGCAGAAGGCGTTCGACTCAGCCGATCCAACATCTGGATCGGCTGAGCCAAACCTCCGGCAGGCTACTCACTGCTGTTCGGCCTATTCTTATAGATGCCGAACAGCAGTGAGTGAATAGTCGAATGCCGCTAAGCGGCAAGGGATTGCTTCGGAGAAAGTTTTGCGGACACTTTGTAGATAACCCAACAGAATATTCTTCTTCTGTGATCTTCATGAGGAAAGGGAAGTAATCATACCCCCCGTGTTTTACCATCAATTGTCGGGGTTGTGGTAGAGGATTGCGCTGATATACCCACCAGGATCACTCAGGTCATCTATGCCTTGAGAATGACCTTTCAGCTCAGAGGAGGAACTGCACTTATATAAATTAACTTATCATATACCTATTTACATATTTATAGATATATCATATTTATATGGTTGAATTAACGATCACTGGTGTTAAACACGAGATGTTTATATGAAATACTGCACAGCGATTTTTTATCAAGGATCACAACATATTTAATTTGGATATTTAGTTTATTTATTTATACATAGTCACTCATTAGTTGAAATCAAAGGAAGAGATTAGATGTTGATATATTAACATTTTATTGTGAGATTGTTACACAGGACCGAGCCCAACATAATAGCAACATATTATACACAGGCACCATGCATTGTTGCAGCTGGTTCATTATCACTGAGTGTTTTATTTTCACTACTCCCAGCGCAGCAGCTTGTTGTTTTTATCTTGCTTTGTGGGACCTAGGTCTTTCAAACTTTGACTGCAGCTATGGAGGTTTTTGGTTTCGTTAGAAATAGAGATATTAATTTAGAACAAGTTTTTGGCACAAAAAACACTAAAACAATAATGAAATCACTAATAGATAAATAATTACGGCTGTGGTGGGACATAGTATGTCATGAACAATATTTGAAAGAGGGTTTGACTCCTAGAAGTCTAAGATGGAATATTCCCCCAAATGATGGATTAAAAGATCCAGAAGCATCCAAAGAATGGTTCCTATTTTTTCACCATAATGAACAACAATTGCTACAATTGCTAATAGAATGGAAACAGCGAAAGCTTAAATGGTTGAGAATAACATCACTGAGTTGAAAGAAAGGCTGATACCCTTCAAAGATATGAAAGAATTTACAGCACTGTCCAAAGAAACTCACTCATTCCTATTAAAAAAGGATATACTATTACAGGAGAAAAAACACAAAAAATGTATTAGGGATGCAGGAGACTTTGGGAACAATTTAGGATATAAATGGCAGAAATATGTAAATTACCTGACACCACCTAGCGAGAGTGACAAAGAAAAAGAAGGAGATATCAGTGGAAGAGAAGAGGATAGTATAGGATATGAAATAGAGATGAAAAATAAACCGATGAATTAAAAAAGAAAAAGAGAAGGAGAGGGAAGGATCAGTTGCGTTTTGTGAAATTAGATGAACAGAAAGAGAATTATCAATATAATATGGAGACATCTAGAAGATACCATCCATTACTGGAACATACCCCGAGAGAACAACAGAATGGAACAAAAGATAAGAAACAAGAAATCATTTTTTAGGGGTCCCGATCAGGGAGAGACCACCGGAATGGAAGGAATCACACCAAAGGGTACACAATGAGTATTCACCGCCCAAATGGAAGTACGAGAGAAGAGACCAGCAGGGTTACCAACAGTGGAACCAGGGGAGATTTTACACCCCAACTCAACCGATATGTGGATACAGAGGGAGAGGAAGATGAAATTTCGGAAGAGGGGGACAAGAGGTGGAAAGAGAATACGGAGCAAGACAAGGATGGGAACGTTAGTAGAAGGCATCTTTAACCTGAGTTCGGCTATCCTTACTCAGGAAGAGATCCAGGTCTTAGGTCTGGGGCTGTAATTTGCACCCATCAAAAATCTGGATAAATTTGGCACGTTTATGGATCTGAATAAATTTGTACGAAAATTTAATATTAAAAGACATTTTGCATCAATACCGGCATTACCAGTAAAGAATAACAAACTATGTGAGAAGTTCAAACACTCAATCCTAAAACTAGATCAAACCATCATGTTGAAGTATTTAAAATTATGGTGGAGGAAGAGCTGAGAGGGTTAACAATTGAGAAAAATAGAAGTTACATTGATGGAGGATTAAAATTACTGGAAGAAAAGAAGAAGATAGTGATTCGCCCCGCAGATAGAGGAGGAGGAGTGGTGTTACTATATAAGAGCTACTATGAGGAAGAAATTATGAATATACTAGGAGATCAAGACACATATACAAAACTAAAGAAAGACCCTACAGCAGATATTAAGAAACAACTGAAACATTTGTTGAAGGATGGAATAAAAAGAGGGACTCTAACTAGAAAGGAATGCAAATATTTGTTGCCTACAGTGGGAAGAATACCGGTTATCTACTTCCTGCCCAAGATACATAAAAATGTGGAAAAACCACCGAGAAGACCGATAGTGAGTGGAATAGGTTTGATAATATCACGTTTAGGGGAATATATAGATTGGTTCCTTCAACCCATAGTGAGATGCACGAAAGCTTACCTCAGAGATAATGGGGATATTATCAATCACCTCTCGGTTGTGAAGTATGAAGAAGACACGATTTTAGCCACTATGAATGTGGTATCCCTTTACACCAATATACCACACACCAAGGGACTAGAAGCTATCAAATGGGGTTTAAAGAAGTTTTCCGGATTAGAAGATGCACAGATCTCCTTTCTTATCAAATGTACAAATTTCTCACTTAAGAACAATTATTTTTGGCATAAAGGAGATTACTATACTAAAATGAAGGGTGTGGCGATGTGGGCGAAGTTCGCCCCAAGCCTCGCAAATCTGTTCATGGCAAAATGGGAGGAGAGTTCCATCTATGAACAAAAATGGCTGGGTTTGCAACTATGGAAGAGATTCATAGATGATGTGATTGTGATATGGAGAGGGAGCATTCCTTCCCTGGAGGAATTCCTTAGATACCTTAATTCCAATAAAGAAGGGATCAGTTTCACCCACTGTTATAGCAAAGACAGGATCAATTTTTTAGCCCTGACAATACAAGGAAAAGGTGATAAACTAACCACCAGGACCTTCTTTAAATCTACCGATAGGAATGGCTACATACCTGTAGGTAGCTGCCATCACCAATCCTGGCTTAGGGGAGTCCCTAAGGGACAATTTACAAGACTGAAGTGGAACTGTACAACATCAGAAGATTATAAAGAACAGGCATCTAAGATCAAAACCAGATTTTTGGAGAAAGGTTATATTGAACATGAGTTGGATAGAACAATAACAAAAGTAGATAAGTTAGATAGAGAACAGATGTTGCAACCCACTAAACGTAAACAAAAAGAAGAATAACCAATTATGTTTATTACGAACTTCTCCACGCAATACAAAGAGATGGAACATATTCTCAAAAAGCACTGGCCCATTCTAATGAAGGATACAATCTTTGGACCACTACTCCAACCAAGATCAAGGGTGGTATATAGAAAGGCCCCCAATGTAAAGGATATACTAGTACGTAATGTAATAGACCCTCCCAAGAAAACCTTTTCTAATTTTTTGATGGAAAAGGCTTCTACCAATGTGGAAAGTGTGTGGGGTATAGAGAGATGGGTCAGAAGAAAAAAATAACAGAATTTCAATCTAATTATAACAAGCGGTTATAATTCAAGGAATTTATCTCCTGTCATAGTACACATGTAACCTATATGATGGAGTGTCCTTGTGGACTACAATACATAGGCAGGGCCACCAGAGAGCTTAGAATTAGAATACGAGAACATATCAACAATAAAAAGAAAGGAAAGCTTGATCATAGTGTACCTAGACATTTTAGAGAAAAACATAGAAGTAACCCTAAAGGAATTAAGTTCACAGGTTTAGATAAAGTAACCAAACACTGGAGAGGTAGCCATATGCGGAGGAAGATCTCTAAGAATGAGACCAAATTGATTTTTTTAATGGAAACCATGATGCCGAAGGGTCTAAATAGAATAAAATAGAATTAGACCTCCACTGTTTTTTAACACATGACTAATTGCGCCCCCTTGAGTAATATTACATTGGGGAGGGGAAATATAGATCACCTTTTATAGGGGCCTATTTAGTCTTATTTGGGGTGTATGGGGGGAGCAACCATCTTCGTACCCTCCAGGAAGGGACTCTAAGATCTGCAAATTTATTGAACTCGGGGGATTTTATTATGGGTTTGCGGCCATGAAATAGGAGGCCATGATAACGCAATGTATGATATATTATATCATCCGTTTTTTGTATACAACAAGCCACAATAGTTAATCAAATGACACATTCTTCCATTTGCCCCCTGTATATAAGATCATCCATTTAGGTTATTTGATGTATTGGATAATGTCCCTATGTGTGTGATTTTATCGGTTCCTTTTGATACATAAGGAGGAGGGTGACTCAATAAATTTTTTTCACAGTTTAGACCAGGTTAACTTTCAAGATTCTCACTAATATTATGTCTTTGCAACCATCAAGGAAATTGTTATATTGGGTGCTTGGAGGTTGCTATATGTCCTAATTCAATGAACACTAAACAATATGTGTAACTTGATCTATTCCACTGAATACACAAAAGCACCTATGCCTCCTGAGATCGGATACACTTACGTGAAGATCCATGGGGGAATATATGTACTTTGTGATATACCGTAAATATAATTTTCTAGGGGGACTTCACCACCGATATATATAATTAATATTAGGGATGTCCCGATACCACTTTTTCAAGACCTAGTACAAGTATAAGTACTGTCCCTCATGTGCTTGCCAATACCAATTACTGATACTTTTTCTTAAAGGGACAGGTGAAATTTTTTTCAAAACAATACGGATAATGATTTTAGGGCAGTTTCTCACCAGTGCTGCTTGCATTGGGGGTGACAGGTTTTCTTTAAGGTGACATTAGGGGTCTTTTAGACCTCTGGTGTCACCTTTCTACTTCACTGGATTCACTGAATGTAAATACAGCAGGCAGCGGCTGGGAGCAATAGCCAGGCTGCTATTAAATATTTTAAATTGCAATTGCCAATAGAAGGCTGGCTATTGTACTCGCCCACTGCCTGCTGTCAATCAGCAAAGGAGGGAACTGAAGACAAAGTTCTTAATCAGGTCCTCTCTGCTGATTGACAGCAGGCAATAGGCGGGTACAATAGCCAGCCTGTTATTGCCATTTAAAATATCCAATAGCAGGCTGGCTATTGTTACAAGTGTCCATTCCTTTTCCACTTGATGAAACTGTTTGCTTTGGTGAAATAGCTCAGTGTCAGCTGTACATGCTCCCAGTGGCGTAACCAGAGTTATGGGCGCCCGGGGCAAGTGACCCCCCCGCACCCCCGGTTGTTACGCCACTGCATGCTCCTTATATGTTTAATTATGCCCTCACCAGACGTACCCAGAAGTGTTCACTCTTAATGAAAGAAGCCAAGGTCTGTTCTGTGTGAAGTCAAGATTTACAGCTTCTCTCCTCTCTGTGAGCACACTGAACGGACATTCTCTTCTTTCATTGAGAGTGAAAACTGCTGTGTACGTCGGGTGGATGCATTACACATAAGGAGAACGGACATCTCAAACATTGTGATATATCAACAAAAGCAAACAGTTTCATCAAGTTGAAAAGGACGGAGGAGCAACAGCAGCTAAGGTACAGGGGGGAGGGGGGCAGGGGGGAATTCACAGCCGGAGTCTCTTCTCTCAGGGAGAAGAGAGTGTCCACACAACACTTACCTCCCGCCATGCTGTCACACTTCCATCCGGAGAGGTCAGAGTGGAGAGGGAGCCTGCGTTTGGTGGAGAGGTATTCCAGGGGAGGGGCTATGGGGGTCAATGTCCGAAGCTAGTTAAACATTTTTTAAAGGGCCGGTATCTGATCTATGCATCGGGGCATTTTCAGGAGTACAAGTATAGGCCCCGATACCGGTACTAGCATCGGTATTGGGACATCCCTAATTAATATAATCTATGTGATTTGAGTCATAGAGTGTAGACCCCAAGCTTATAGCAGGTGTGCGATTCTACCAGATTATATATAAGTTAGGTGCTACATTGATTGTCAGTTGTTATTCGGGGATATAACAGTCTGTATTGTTTTCCCCTTACCTAGATTGTTTTTCCCTTTGCTCAGTAAGTTATTATCATTTTATTAATATGCTTTGATATTTGTATGTACCATCCTTTCCTACGTGAAGTCACCGTCCACCAATAGACCAGGTGGGAAGGTTTAAGATACCCACGTGGTAAAGGAAAGATTGATTTGTTTTTAACATTTTTTAACATAAGGAGCCTCTTGTTTTTCCCTCTCTTGTTTCTTTTTGGAACACCGTTGGGTGGAAATCGCCGCAAATAGGGTGAGGAAAGTGTTAACCGGAGGGGAAGGAGAGAGTTGCGCCCAGCTAGGCCATCTGGAAACAGATTGAGGAAGTGGACGGTTAATGAAACCAAAAGGGATTGCTTCGAGAAAGTTTTGCGAACACTTTGGCGATAACCCAACAGAATATTCTTCTTCTGTGATCTTCATGAGGAAAGGGAAGTAATCATCCCCCCCGTGTTTTACCATCAATTGTCGGGGTTGTGGTAGAGGACTTTTCTAATATACCCACCAGGATCACTCAGGTCATCTATGCCTTGAGAGTGACCTTTCAGCCCAGAGGAGGAACTGCACTTATATATATTAACTTGTCATATACTTATTTACGTATTTATAGATATATCGTATTTATATGGTTAAATTAACAATCACTGGTGTTAAACACAAGATGTTTATATGAAATACTGCACAGCGATTTTTTTATCAAGGATCACGACATATTTAATTTGGATATTTAGTTTATTTATACATAGTCACTCATTAATTGAAATCAACGGAAGAGATTAGATGTTGATATATTAACATTTTATTGTGAGATTGTTACACAGGACCAAGCGCAACATAATAGCAACATATTGAACACATACCGTCGCTCGCTCACTTCTCGATCTATTCCTGCAGAGAGCCATGACTGTCACTCACGGCTCCCTGCTGGGATTCCCCCCCTCACCGATCCTCCCGCGTTGACTGGCGGAACGAACGGGGAGGGGGCGGGTACAGCTGGCTCTGCCTCTAGATAGACAGAGCCAGCTGTCAATCACACTGCTGGGTGGATCTCTACAGTAATGTCAGGATCTGTCCCGGCTGCGGCATCTCAGTATACCGCAAGCTGTAGCTCGCGGTATACTGAGCTTTGGGTGACGGGAGGATGCTAGTTTGTGTCCTCCCCAGGGGTGTAACAATCACCATAGCAACCCAGGCGGCCGCTATGGGGCCCCCGGGAAACAGGAGGGCCCAGCCAGGACATCCCCCTGATGTCGTGCGGGCCACCTGGGTCGCTATGGCATTTCAGGCTGCTGACTTTCACTGGCGGCTGTGAGGAGAAACACGCAGCCATTCACATGTGCAGTGGCGCGTACCTCCTCACAGCTGTTAGAGTCAATAACAACCAGCAGCTTCAGGGGAGGTGGCTTCGGCCGCAATGGAGGAGGCAGGGCCCAGCGATCAAGGAGGCAGGTCTTAGCAATGGGGAGGCGGGCCCGACGATCGAGGAGGTGGGGCCCAGTGACGTAGGAGGCGGGGCCCGCAAGTGATCGTGGAGGAGAAGGAGGCGGATAGAGGATCAGCCAGACAGGTAAGAGGGCTTGACCGCTCTCTGAGACCCTGCAGAGCTCACCATAGAGAGTCTATGGTTGTCTCTGCAGGGTCACCCTCAGGTGGACTGTTTGGGTTATCAGGTGGACTTATCTAGAAATCACAGGGCCCCATACAAGATTTTGCTATGGGGCCCTGTGATTTTTAGTTACGCCCCTGGTCCTCCCGTTATCCTTAGGAGAAATATGGGGAAAAGCCCTAACCCCAGAGTTCTCCTTTAACTGCAGCAAAGAAAAAGCAGGTCTCCTGCCCTGGCAGATAAGGTTTTGCCGAGTGGCAGGGCCATGTTTATCTCAGAAATGGATGGACAGGAATAAAAATCCTTTAGCAAGTAAAACAGCTCATATACACTATATATATATCTATATATATAAATATAATCCCTGTACCATTGCATCGGTCATTTGTATAGCCCCTTAATGATGTGTAGAAAACAAAATTTAGAATAATATGCCTAAACAAACAAAATTTGATTTCTATACGAGTAATGTTGTGGCTTCTCAAAATTTAAATCTGCCAGAGGCTAAACTAGCTTTCAGTAGTTGTGAATGATAAGATAAAATCTGTCAGGCCGACAGAGCTAAAAATTCTCAAAACTAATATTGTTTATTGTTGTTTTAATGTGAAAGCAGTTCAGACCAGACTGTACAACACAGAAAATGAATATGCCTTAAGGGAAATTGTCAAAATGTTCTAAAAGTGCATTGATATCAAACAAATTTAAATGTGTTCTCTTAATACATGTTTACAATTTTTTACAGGTTGAAGTGCAGGCATTACTAAATTCCAGGTATAGCACTATGTATTAGAAAAAAATGATCTTTAGATGTATATGAATAGAAATGTTTTTATTGTATCTAACTGCTAAATGAGTAGAACTGGTAACAATGTCTTGTAGTTTGGAATATCCAATACCGATAACCAATCATGAATTTCAAATCTGGAGATGTGTAACTATTCATCTACTTAGTGATTCAGTTTATACATTTCCATTTCCAAGACATACAAGTAGTTTCCACAGGAATAGTACTGGAAGTCTAGATAATGTAGCTGCACCAGTCATGTGTAAAGGTTTATAGATTGTTACAGTTCTCATTGCAGTAGGGAAGACAACAATTGTTGGGGGCTAATGTTATATTGACACAAGTACCTATTTACTTAGGGGTCAGAACTATGAGTGATAAAATTGAACTCAAGGCAAAAAGCAAAACACATTCTTGTGAGATTTGGGATCTTCAACTTTTCCAGGATGCTGTGGGAAAGTTAAGTGACAGATAATGCTGATAGCTAGCAACTCTCTGCATTATATGTTGAAGACCAGTAGGCCCCATCCTTGTTTAGGGAGGACAACTGGTTCACTGAAATAAACCATGTAATTCAAACTGTAACATTCCTCCCTAACAAGGGAGGGGACTTTCCACACCATCTGTCTTCCACATATAATACCATTATTAACATCTCCGTCCTGGCTGATATGTCTAACAAAAACATATGATCTTAGCCTGCTAAAGTAATTTGATGAATTGTTCATCAGTCATTGAGTGTGCTATATTCTGCCAATGAGAATGAGACAGAAGTTGAGTCTCATCCCAGTCTCTTTGAAAGACATTTAAAAAAAAAGGCATGCACGAGATACACCTCTACTTAAAAACATTTAGAGCACCATTATGGAGCAACTGGAGATATTCTTGCACACTCTCTGTGCTGGTAATACATTTACAAATGTTTGGAACTACCACCACACAGGTGATTGTGTGTTGCTAGTAGTAGATCGGCATGCCTGTGGTTTTTTGTGGCACTGGCAATTTATTTTTCAAATATGGCAGATATACACCACTCCTATGGTAAATCAGGACCAGTGCTTTTGTTGCTCTGAAAAACTAACCAGCATCTTTAGCTCTGCATGCTGGAGTACAGAACTTCACTACTTTCTGTTCTACATCAAATGTTTTTCTTTCCCAGAAAACAATGCTGTTGCCTTGACTTCCAAGAGCCTACCTATATACTGTGTCTAGTGCAAAGGCTCTTGGAAAATGTGTTTTTCCTGTGAGAATTGTACAAGCCTGGTGATAATATCAATGGCAGTAATAAAATGTGCAAGAACAAGGAGAAGGAAAGAAAAAAGTGCTAGGACAAGCTCTTGCAGGGGAGAGGGAGATCTTGGGGGTGAATTTCAGTAATGCCTGGACATAAACCTTAAAGCTGAGTCCACACTGCTAGAAAACCTAAGCATTGTTCACTCTGCCTGGCCAGCAAGATATTGGTAGCTTGTTTGTGCATTTTTGCCTATGCACCTTTTCTTTGGTGAACACTGCTCTGCTCACAGACGGGAAATCCAATGGTGACACCTGTTATGGTAGCAGCTACCTAAAAGTGGATTACTTTCACTTTGGAGAGATTTCCTCTTACTTCCTTTTGTGTTGCCAAAACAGGAAGTGAAGGGAAATTTCTCCAATGGGATACAGACAGCAAAAATAAAACCTGACCAGAGTTGTATCTATTCTTTAATAGCCTTTCTCAGAGTAACTTCAGAGAAGCATCTGAAACTGAGAAACCTACTCAATTTACCTTTTTGTTCAGAAATATAGTTTGCAATATATAACTACTTTGTGCACAGGGAGAGGAAACGCATAGTCTAAATACATATAGTCAGTAGCTTCAAATGCCCACTTAAAATCAAAAGGTGTAGAAACATATCGGTTATGTCTCATGTTTAAAACTGAGCTCTTCAATTTAAGTTAGCAAGTGGGCTCTATACATAACATCTGCTGCTGAAATGAGTGGAGAGTTTGAGAACAGATCACTCAATGTAAGCCGTTATACATAGTTACATAGTATTTGAGGTTGAATAAAGACATTAGTCCATCAAGTCCAACCTATTAGGATCTCATTCTAGGAGTACCTGTACCCCTGTATATTACGGTCCCTTAAGAAATCATCCAAAAGTTTCTTGAACAATTCCACATTCTTTGCTGAAATCACTGTCTGTGGCAGTGAGTTCCAGACCCTAACTGATCTTACTGTGAAGAACCCCCTTCGCCCCTTGTGCTGGAATTTTTTTTCCCCCAATTTTAGGTGAAGCCCTGTTGTGAGTTATATTTGTGTAACTTTTATTATAATTGTGTAAATATTTGTATTTTTATATGCATTATACACACTAAGACAAACATATATATACCGTATTTTTCGCTCCATAAGACGCACTTACCCCCCCCCCCCCCCCAAAAGCGGGCGAAAAAAGTGTGGTGTATTTTGT
>NW_017306339.1:988951-999284 GCF_000935625.1 Nanorana parkeri
CCTCCCCCCCCCCCCCCCCCAAAAGGTGGGCAAAAATGTCTGTGCGTCTTATGGAGCGAATATTCCCCCCAGGTCTCGACGCCCTGTCGCTGATGTGTGTGTGAGAGCTGAGGCGGCTGCCGCTGCCCATGCTGCTGTTGTCTAACTTCTGTGTCTGACCGGCTTCTCACCTTCCTGTGTCATGCCACATGACAGGAAAAGGGAGGAGTCGCAGTATGTAGAAGTAAGACACAGGCAACACGGGCAGCGGCATTGTGGAAGAGGTAAATAACGCTGGTACACTGTCAGCCCCACCGCCTCAGCTCTCACACACACACCTCCCACTCCCACTTATACCATGGTCAGGTGCATCTTATGGTCAGGTGCATCTTATGGAGCCAAACATATGCTATATAGCTGAACCTTAAACATATATCACCTACAGAATACTGTTAGGTTTTTTGAATCGTTGCCCTGGTATCAGGCTGATAATTTGAATAACGAGAATAATGTGAAAAATAAAAAGGACATGTGATGGAATTCCACATATGTATAAATACATACACACACACCCACACACGCACACACACACACACATATTGGTTTTAGGAAGATATGACCAAGATTACAGAAAATATGTCATATGCTAAGTTATTTTCATCTAGTAAATTATCAAACCATATCTTAGAAATATGAATTTGTAGATTGTTTGATGTGTTGCATAATTACTTTGGGCATGCTGCTTTCAATAATATTAAGGAACAAATTAACATTACAATTATGTGAAAAGAATAATGAGATCTTATTTTGAGCTTATAATTAAAATGCTCTTTTTCTACCATTAATTAAAGACAACAAAGAAATATCATGGCCTTGAAATGCAATGAGTTGTGGCATTTCCATATGTTTAACAAAGGTGACATCTAAGCAAATATTTAAATCTGAATGCTATTTGTATTATTTTTTTCAACTATGTATGCAAAATGCAGTATCTTTACATGAAAAGATATTCAAATTGTACAGTGTTTAAATTAATTATATAAAAATGAGCATTGCTGGTAAACAATGTCAGGTCTTCCACAAAAGAAGGTGTAATAACAAAAGAGGCAAAGTAGACTAAAGATGTGAAAAGTTGAATCAAAGGAAAAAAAATAAAAGGATCCCTGCTGTAGCCAATAAGGTATCACTTTTCTTAGTGAATCTCCTACTGCAAGCCTCTTCATCATTTTTAAACAAATAATTCCTAAATCGCACTGACTCAATTGCTCAAAGCCAGGCAATGAATGCAAAATATGATTCACAGTGCCTCCAGTACTAAAAAATAGTCAATTTTTTGTAGTGCTCTATTGACATCAAGGGTGCCTATACCCTGAATGTCACACATACAGAAAGTAACCCTTTCCTACAAACTAAAGCTGGCCATAGAGGGATCAAATTTCAATAATGTAATGCCTAATTGGATGAAATGCTTTCTGTGGGTGACCCTGCCAACATCCCCTAGCTTGTTATCAACTTTGGCTACAGTCACTGTTTAGGTGGCCATACACTTTACAACCCTTGCAAGACTTTTGTCTTGCGACTTGCGAGGGTTGTAAAGTAATTAGAAAAAAGTACGATCTGCCCATCTTTGACAGGCAGATCATACTTGCGATCATCGCAAGCCCGCCCCCCTGAGGGGCGGGCTACTGATGACTGCAATGAGGGGCAGGCTTCCGATGGCTGCAAACGGGCAGTGAGCGCGTGCGCACACCGGCCCGTTCGGCAGTTGTCGAACAAGCAGGCCACTAACCCGCCGAGAATCGTACGATTCTTGGCGGGTTTTCCAGCCTGCTTGTTCGACGGAAGACGTGCGACTGTACAGTAGAAATTACAGAATTTAACCGAGACTTTAATAGGGATGGCTTACATTAAAATAACATTTTATGACTAGCAATCTCAGGTATGCTAATAGGAGAGAACTAGTTAAAGTATATGTAAGCCCCAAACCTTTTTTTACCTTTTTTGTAGAAAAGTAAGAACCCCTGTTAGGTCTTAAAGGATATCCCTGTCCTCACTGGTGGAATGCACCCTCTCTATTTGTCCTGGTAACCACTGTCACCAATGCAAACATTAGAGTTGACACTGAAACAGGAATAGAGGAGATTTTTTTCAATGGGGATACATTTGGGAATGACTATTTTCTGAAAGGCAATTTTCTTTACTGTGGAGAGATTTCCTCTCGCTTCCTGTTTTGCCTATGGGACAGGATGCAAAGGGATTATTCCCCAATGGACACAGACAGCAAAAAACTGACTGACATGAATTCTAACCATTCCCTATTTGATCCAAAACTTGAAAAAAGTTTTTGCTTTTCTTGGACTTTAGGTGCAGTTGAAACAATTCATCTGATGAATTAGATACCTCTGGTATTTTAACATGACCCAAATTCTGTCCAAATCCCAGTTCAGTATCTACTCAATGCTACTCACAACATTGTTGAAAAGGAGGGTGATAGAATGAATTAAAGAGCAGGGGTCAGAAGTAAGTAACACACAGAATGCAGGGGTCAGGAGTAAATACTGCACGGAGTGCAGGGGTCAGGAGTAAGTAATGCACAGGGTATATTAATTATGAGTAGGTAATACACAGAGTACAGAGATCAGGAGTAAGTAGGGCACAGAGTACTGAGGGCATGTGTCCTGGGATAAAAGCAATTTGTACAACAAATATTATTTTAATAGAACACCAAGATGTGTTATGCTATTACAGTTCCTCTGTTGGGCTTTATTTGAGGTCCCCTTGGGTGAGATTTCCCTTCGCTTCCTGTCACTGTGACAGGTAATGCTGAGAATCTCCCAATAGAGACACACACAGCAAAAAAAACCAACAAAATAAATAACAAATTCTAATTTCTGATTAATCTGATTAACTGAAGTAGAGTCTGTTAACTAAGCAAATTGAATGTTCCATGAGCCTGATAAATAAGATGAAGCTGTGTTAATTTTGAATATCCAAACAGGTGTTGGGGAAAGTTAAAGCTGAACTCCAGGTATAACTTATTTTTCATATTTACATTGGTCCAAGTTGGCCCAATGTAAGTATGCATATCATACCTGAGTGGCCCACAGGCATCCTGTAAAGCACCCAAGTAGCCAGAGCTACTACAGTGCTGACAGTGATCTTCTGGGTTCTGGTACTGCACTTTGCTTAGCAGTTTCCTCCCTGTCTGAAAACACATGGGGTTGCTTTCTCCATACATTATTTGTATCAATAAATATAAGGTGTTAACTGATTGGACAAGGGGCAGATCGAATTACTTATATTACTCAAGCAGAAATGCTCATTTTCGGTATTTTTTTTATTTGTGTTTTTATTTTTTGTGTTTTTGATTGTTCTTTGCATGCAGTCATTTTTTGCTGTCTGTTTATTGCTTAAAAAAACGTTGTACCCTTAAAAACAATAACAACAACGTTAAATTCACAATTAGCCATTGGGTCAATTGCATTTGGCCAAAATTGCTATTTTTTTTAAACTCCCTATTTTTTTTTAATTTCAATAGATATTTATTGGTTTTTACAGGTTACAATTGGGTGTACACGCAATAAAACAGAACAAGTGTATGAAAAATGCAAAATCAGTTTCAAACCGTACACATATCTGCGGAAATTTTCATCACACGCTATCATTGTTGTACCCAAAGGGAAAGGAGAAGATAAGGAGGGCAGTAGGGTGGTATAGGGTAGGGGTTGGGTTAGTGTCTTGAAACGAGAGTAGAGTAGAATATGGGGGATTCTACGTAGAATTGTGTCCGACCTGAAGGTGGCTCAAAAAAGGCTGGTAAGGTCAGTTGTCGTGGTAAAGTAGGTCCAGCAAGTCCACATCGATCTAAAGAGATTGAATAGCTTATTATTATTATTATTATTATTATTATTTTTTGTCTTGTCTTATTCCCTCATTTACGCCAATATTTCCATGTATTACAAAATTTTTCATGAGATCCATCTCTAAAGGACATACATTTCTCGTAGGTGTGGTGAAGATTAATAATAGATATTGTTTCCGACATATTTGGAGAGTTTATGCTTTTCCAGTGACGTACAATTGTCAATCTAGCTGCAAGTAGTATGTGGGAAATGCGAGCTCTGTAAGTAGGGGGGAATTTTTCCATTCCAACCGACAATAAGCCCAATGCAGGGTCTGGGGGTGTCAGTATGCCTGTTACCATTGAGATCTGTCTAAATACCTGTTTCCAGAAACTCGTAAGGCTCTTACACTGCCATAGTATATGGTATAGGCTGCCCGTCTGTCCGCAATTCCTCCAACATGTTGGCATTGAGGATGGGTACATTCTATTTAATCTCACTGGGGTGAAGTACCAATGAAGGATGATTTTATGAGCGAGTGCCCACAGGTCAACACATTTGGTCGATTTATGGGTAGAGGCAAGGGCTCTCATCCATTGTTGAGATGAGAAGGTGGTAGTGAGTTCGTCTTCCCATTGTTGGAGGGAACGGAATTTGGTGAATTGTAGTTTATTGTGGAGTAGGTTATAGAATAGGGAAATACCTTTGGGACCTGGTTGTCGCGTAAAAAAAAAATTCCAGGCGGCCTGAGGGATTTCACATGAGGTGAAAATAAAGTCACGATGAGAATGTGAGATTTGGCAATATAAATACGTATCTCCGACTGGCAGATTAAATTCTTTTTGGAGTGTAGGAAATGTTTTCAACTTTGGGCCCTTATATAAATCATGGAGGGAAATTATACCTTTTTGAGTCCAAGCATTCATTTTGATTCCAGGTATTAATATTTGTAGGGCCTCAAGAGGAATGGTGACAGTGTGATATGGATCATTATGTTCAGATTTGGTACGAAGAAAGCGCCACGCCCCTAAGGTTGCTTTAGTCATGGGTGATACTTGGGCCATTATCTTCGTTGGTAGCAAGTCACACATTAGGTAGATAGAGGTATTACCTCGGGGAAGAAATGAGGCTTCCACTTCGCACCAAAGTTTATAATGTGGTGTGTTTAACCATGCTTTTAGTTGGTCTAATAGTGTGGCTAGATAGTAGTCTTTTAAATCTGGGTATCCCAACCCCCCCACACGCCTGTGTTTCCGTAAAGTTGAGATAGAGCATCTCGGCATTTTTCCCTGCCATACGAATTTACTCAGAATACTATGTAGAGATTTAAAGTAGCTGTTGGGGATGGGGATCGGTAGAGTTCTGTATAGATAAAGAAGTTGAGGTAGCGCTATCATTTTAAACGTAGCTAATCTCGCAGACCAAGACAAGGTATCTCTACGAAGGTCAGTTAATAGGGTTTGTAGGTGGGCTAGGAAAGGTATGTAGTTATGCTCATAGATCATGGAGATAGATTCTGTTAATGTAATGCCCAGATATGAGATGCCTGTGAGGTTCCTTTGGTATGGAAACTGGGACTGTAAAATCATCCTACTAGTAGTCGGGACACCTAAGTCTAGAATTTGAGATTTTGAGTTATTGGTTTTGTAGTATGACACTTCGCTAAAGGATTCTAATACTGCAGATACCGCAGCTAGGGAAGTTTCCGGATTTAAGAGGATTAGCAGGATATCATCCGCAAATAAGCTGATCTTGTGCGGATGTTGATTAAAGTGGAAACCTGAGATCTGGACATGGGATCTAATAGTTTCTGCTAGGGGTTCCATGGAAAGGTTGAAAATCAAAGGGGAAAGAGGGCATCCTTGTCTAGTGCCATTGGTTATAATAAAGGATCTAGACAAGGCATCCGAAGTGAACACCTGGACAGAGGGTGCGGAATAAAGTGCCATAATGGCAGATACTATCCAGCCCAAGAAGCCAAATTTATATAAGACATGTTGCATATAGCCCCAATGCACCCTGTCAAAAGCCTTCTCCGCGTCTAAGGCGAGAAGCAGAGAGGGTGCCTTGGAGCTACGGGCATGATGAATTATATTAAGGACGCGTCGGGTAGCGTCAGGCGCACCTCTCCCCCTAACAAAACCCGATTGGTCCGGATGAACTAAAAAGGGAAGAACTGCAGTCCTTCTAATCGCTAAAATTTTTGCATATAGCTTTAGGTCTGTGTTTAGTAGCGAAATAGGGCGAAAGTTTTGGGGACAATCAGGATTTTTCCCCGGTTTCGGTATGGTCACAATAGTAGCAGCTAACATTTCAGGGGGGAAAGAAGCAGAGGTGGAGGCTTTCTCGTATACCTGCGTTAAGTATGGTAATAGAATATGGGCGAAGTTTTGGAAATATTTGCCAGTGAAGCCGTCAGGCCCGGGTGCCTTATTAGTAGGCAGGGTTTTAATAGCGTGTTGTATTTCATGCGCTGTGATGGGCGCATTGAGGTTGTGAAGTTGGGCATCAGTTAGAGTAGGTAGGTGAATTTTATTTAAAAAATGAAGAATGTCTGTATCTGAGGGTTGAGGAATTGAGTGGTCATCTTTAAGATTATAGAGATCACTATAGTAGGAGCTAATTTATATATAAAAATATATAGATATTAGGATACACAGAACGATCAGAAACAGATACTGAGACTGGTGCATGGTCCGACCACATAATGTCGTAAATGTTGGAATCATGGATCCGCGACAGTAATTGTTTGTCTACAAAAATTAGATCAATTCTAGAGTAGGAGTTGTGTGGAGTTGAAAAGAAGGTATAATCCTTTTCTGAGGCATGTAGACAGCGCCACACATCAAACAGAGACTCCTCAGACATAAGTCGTTGCAAATCTGGCGATTGCCCCTTTGTAGGATTTGAAGAATCCAAGGTCGCATCCATAACTAAATTAAAGTCACCACACATTATCATGAAGCCCTGACGGATTTCAGACAATTTTCTGAACATTCTGTGTAAAAAACGGATTTGATGAGTATTTGGTGCATATACGCATACAATAGTATAGATAGTAGAGTTAACATTGCACACCAGTATAAGGTAGCGACCTCTGGGGTCTCTGTAGAAGGAGATTTCTGAGAATGTGACTGTGTCTCTGATTGCGACCATTACTCCTTTAGTTTTGTTGGGGGAATTGGCAAAATACATGTGCGGGAAATGTTTATTAGAGCATTGTAGGGCTTGTGAAAGGGAGAAGTGTGTTTCCTGGACACATATGATGTCTGCGTGGAGGGACTGGGCTTCCAGCCATAGATTTTTCCTCTTGGCAGGATGATTTAGGCCTTTAGTATTAAGAGATAATATTTTAATTGGCATCTTGAAAATGTGTTAGAACGCTGGATGTATGCGGCGTACTCACAGTACCGTGGGCAGTAAGCGGGAAGTAGATGTCCGAGCTTGTAGGGGTCTTCAGGCGATGGAAGGTAGGCATTCTCTCGATGGTGTGAGGTAGTAGGCAATTGTAGTTGGAAAGGTACCTTGGTTGGCTCAGAAAGAGATATAAACATAAGAAAGGAACAATAAAGTCAAACTGAAAACATATAAAAACAAGATCCCAGGCTTGGGACCACAATGCAGCGTTGTACGCTGCGCAACATAGTGGGGGTATCACAAAAGTGAGCAGTGTGGCACCAAGAGGCATTAAGTATGCGTTCGAGATTTGCCAGATATTCAGCCCGCACCATTTTCTTCGGCTCTAGAGTTGCGGTTGCGGCGTGGAGAACGCCATTCAGTTGAGGTACCCCGTGGAGGCCCCACTGACCAGGGGGAGGATTCTGCAGGAGGACGGATGTCCCATTTTTTGAGCAGGGATAATCCTTGATCTGGAGACATCACGGTGTAAGTGTCGTCACCTCTGGTGATAAGGAGTTTGGCTGGGTAACCCCATTTGTAGCGAATTTGATGGATCCTTAGAGCTTTGGTGATAGGGATAAGACGTCTGCGAAAATAGCATGGTATGCTGAGATAAATCAGTGAAAAACTATAGATGGGCATACTGCTTGGGGATGTGAGTAGCATCTCTGACCATTTGAAGCAGTTTGTCTTTCACATGAAAGAAATGCATACGTAACAAGACGTCTTGGGGCACCTTATCTGGTAAAAACGAAGGTTTAGGGAGGCGATGAATGCGGTCTATAACAAGATCAATGGAGGTCGCTTCCGGGAGTATCAGCTGAAATAGAGTCTGCGAGTATTGGAGGAGGTCTCCCTGTGTTATCGACTCTGGTATGCCCCGCATTTTGATATTATTTCGGCGTGACCTGTCCTCTAGGTCCGCCATTTTAGCTTTCATCGAGTCTATATCATCTTCTCTATTGTTATGTGAATCCACTAAGTCATTAAACGTGTCAGCAAATTCTCCCATTTTATCTTCTACATGGGATACTCTGTCTCCCAGTTGGTGTAAATCTGATTTAAACTGTGATACAAAGGATTGCATGTCAGCATTTAGAGAGCTTCTTAAGGATATCAACATATCTCTTAGAGTTGAGTCAGAAATAGGCTAATGTGAGATCAGAAATGCTTCCAGAGGTTCTATCAGCTCTCTGGTGTCCTCCATAGTTGAATTGGCTCTGCTCACCTCATTGTGGGCCTCCGCGTCAGAGGCAAGCCTCGGCCTGAACTTTGCAGGGCTCCGGCCATCAAGCGGTGTACCGCGATCCGATGAAATCCCTGATCCGGTCTCTGAGCGTGGAGATCCGGGCGACCCATCAGGGGAGTGGGAGGATGTCACCTCAGCCGGGGCCTTAGGTGCCGTATTGCGGACCGAGTCGCCGCCATCTTGGCCGCGTTTGCGAGGAGGCGCGGGAAAAAAGTCTATCAATTTCCGCGGGCGGGAGCCGTTTTTCTTTTTTTTTTACATCTCCACCGGGTGTAGAGTATTCGTGGCTTCCCGGGAGTGTCTGGCAGTCTGCTTTGAGTAGCTGATGATAGCCTCAGGGCGCGATGCTGCACGGAGCTGTTAAGCAGCGTCCATGCAGCTCGAGCGATGGCCACCCCCCCTAAACTCCCTATTTTTGCCACCATTTCTGAGGAATAATAACTCTCAATTATGCTTATTCTTGCTCATCAAGTTCTCAAGTATGATCTTTGATAACCCACAGTGTAAAGATATCATACAGTTGTGCTAAAATTTCCCCTTGGAGGACTGAGCATATACCAATGTTTCTTTAAAAAATGTGCTTTGCATTGTAGTATTAATGTGATCCATTGCAACATGAAGAGGAGTTTACTCATTTTTAATAAAAATTAGGGTTATGCTTATGAATTCCTATTTAGTAAAATTACATCAATATGGTTTTTAATACATAAACAATTCAGATTATCGTCTAATGACTTGTGTGCTCTTTGACCTGCTGAACTGACGTTAACAGTCAATTATACCTAAACTATTTATTATGCCAGAATTTAAAGCACAGAGACTGAAACATTAGCTTCATTGAGTGGCTGCCTTAATTTGGTTCATTCAATACAACAAACCTTCTACAAAATTCACCCTAGAGGGCTGCACAAGAGTGCTTAATGGTTTTCTACGTTTACAGTACTGTATAGAATTTAGGACAGAGAATTGTTTTTATTTGATAATCTGATGAGTGATCTAATCAGGGACAGCTGCAGCATCAAAGTCCTACAGCTATTAAATGTCAACTTGTATAAATGTAAACTGTTTCCACTCACTTTTTGGTGAACCTATTCAGATGCAGTGGACTATGCCTAAAAATATATATGATTTAGTTCAGTGATTGTCATTGAATCAAATCTAATTTTTAAAATTGGAAAATAAAACACAGGGTTATCTAAAGGACAAACACAAAGTCAAGACAAAACATTCACATAGGCTTGATTTTACTGCTGTCTCTGGTTTGTATCTGCAGTAATAATATACTACTAAGTATAAGCTGAAGCTGTACTAAATATATACTATAGTGAAAATGGCCCGAGGTTACAATCCTGGAAAGGATATACAGTATATTGTATACTGGACTGTTGTGCTTGTTGTGCTCCGCAACTCCACCTCAGTTTTTCTAGCACATCAATGGCAGGCCACAAGCAATTGAGAAAAAGTGGGGTCTCTTAGTGTCTAGAGCCAGCTATACAAAGTTCTATTTTTTGTTGAACCACAGGCTGAACAAAAAAATACAACAGACTCCTCCATCAACCCTTATAAGAGTTGATCGAGAAATCCCCTGCTGTTTGCATTGTATTCTGCCACCAGCTGCTGTCAGAATACCCAAATGGAGCTAGCCACTGACTGGCTGCTAGCTCCATTTGGCTGAAATTTTCCAATTGGCTGATCAAGTGATGACGGATGGAAGGGTGCCAACAGCAGCACCCACACAGCAAATTTTGGCCTTCATCCAGAAACCGACTGAAGGTTAAAGCGTGTAAAAAAGTGGTAGCTAGAATCAGCAAGGTAGATCATGCAAAACCTGACTGTGCTGTATGTTGGAATATATATATATATA
>NW_017306339.1:999395-1000021 GCF_000935625.1 Nanorana parkeri
GAGAGAGAGACAGAATGGAATGATTTGCAGCACTCTGCCCACTATGCTAAAATGAGGAATAATCCCCTTATATTTTGGATTTTTGATTAAACTGGAACCTGCACTTACCTTCTTTATTTATTTTATTTATATTTTGTCTGTGTTTCTCATTCATCACGTGTGGTGGTGGGGGTTGGTTCCTATAAGCCCACCTCACCATAATATTTCTCAAGTTGTCTAGTTGTCATGTTGCATCAATTTAGAAGCCCTGGTTTCTTTACTCCCAACCCAATGATAGTCAACTAGCCTTAAACAGCTGCAGGTAGTTTGGAATAAATGGCTCTTTACTGTTAGACTGTGGGGTCTATTCATGAAGCTGCCGAAGGATCTAGCCGTAGCTTCGGCCGATCATTTGGCTAGCTTCGGCCCCAGGGGTGCTGTACGGGCTATTCAGTATAGCCCGTACAGCTCCCGAATGTGGCCGAGTGGCTCAGTCGAGCCGAACGCTTATGCCTCGGCTCAGCTGAGCTGCCCTAATAGAAAGAGCAGTCTTTCTCTCCTGGGCGGCCGGGAGCGGGAGGCTCCCAGATCACCCGGGAGAGTTTTTTTTATTTTTTTTGACGGCAGCAGAGCCGCCGGACAATAGA
>NW_017306339.1:1002759-1003359 GCF_000935625.1 Nanorana parkeri
TTCACTCGGCTGCCTACGGCAGCTTAGTGAATGGACCCCTGTGTCTATACTGTTAACAATTGGTTCTGGATGTGCAGTTGGCCATGGGGGAAGAAAGTAATGATTCACATGGCTCTGCCCACTGTCCTAAAATGAAGTATACATCATTAATGTATTGGATCATGATGGAAGTGAGACCTGTAAACATCTGTTTTAACAAGAATAGTTTGTGGATTCTTGTTTCCTTTTAGCCAACCTCACCATAATTTGTCAGGTTGTCTTGTTTTACCACTTCTAGTACCGTTCTCACTGCTCACCCTTATTTGAGATGATAACTGCTTGAGAATGGAGGGTTGATACAGTAAAGGTTCTCTTCACTGCTTTGAGTGTCAGGTAATTATTTTTTATAAGATTTTTGCTAGCATATAGCTAGCTACATAGGTTGTGATTAGCATACTTATACTCTTTTGGTGGTATATATGTATTTATGTATAGCATGATTATCATAAAGTCTTAGAGGCCTCTGTCTCTTAAGACCTTGGCTTCAACAGCCAATGATTATGAAGCAGGATGGTAAGTGGTTGGAGTGCTGAATCTGCCAAGACCAGTATATGTGTGTGT
>NW_017306339.1:1003491-1111532 GCF_000935625.1 Nanorana parkeri
CAAACACCTGAGCACTCTGGCTGATGCATTTCGGTGAAAGGGCTATAGGGAAAAGACTATTTCTAAAAAGATTAAATCTGCCCTAAGAACACCACGGGAAAGACTGCTACAGTACATAGAGAAGAAAAACCCAACCAGGACCCCTCTTGTAGTTACCTACAACCCTACTCTAGAGGTAATACGCAAAATTATCAAAGATCTACAGACAGTACTCTCAGAAGACCCCATACTTAAAGAAATATTCCCTCAGCCCCCAATACTAGCATTCAAGCAACCACTGAACCTGAGAAGAAAATTAGTATGCAGTAAGCTGACCCCCAGAACAGGCACTTACACAGAATGGCACAGTACAATGCCATAAACCCCGCTGCAAACTTTGCCAACATACATTTGACAGAAATACAGCGAGTCACAATAACAAAGCGTACGCAATTAAGGGGTCATACTCATGCATATCTGCTAACGTGGTGTATATGATACAGTGTTCAGCATGTGACAAAGGCTGTTACATTGGGGAAACTGGCCTTAAGCTGCAGCTCAGGATGAACCTACACAGGAGCTCGATCAAGAACCACAAAGAGGATGAATATTGCACTCCAGTAGGACATTACTTCTCCCAGAAGGATCACTCCATCCAAAACCTAAAAATTAAAGTACTAAAAGGGAATTTTAAAAACTCTCATGAAAGGAAAACATTTGAGATGAAAATGATTTTACATTTCAACACCATAAAGGAGGGACTTAATGTGGATTCTGGTTTTCTGACACACTACCAGAACTTTTTATGAATCCACAGAACATCCCAATATTCATGTATGTGGTATATCTCTGATCTGTTTAGGGTTTATTTGTCATCCTACATTTCTTTTTTCTGTCTTTTGATTATCAGGAGGCATTTTTTACTCCCAGATTTTTTACGTCTTTGCCCACAGAGCCATCAGAGCATGCACTGTTACTGCCAGAGGATCTCTGTACCTGGATACAAACCTGCTTAGTTTGTTGTTGAACATGGAGGCCAGGAGATCCACATCTGGCATCCGTGAACTGTAACACCATTCCACTGGGTCCAAACGCTGCTGGCTGAGGAAATCTGGTGACAATTTTGCTCACCTGGAATATGATTGAGGGACAAGGCTGGAATGTAAGTTCTGCCCAGGACAGGGTCCTTCCTACTTCTCTTGCCATGGCATTTTTGTATGGATAAAAAGTAATCAATACTTAATTATAAAAAAAAGACCAAATACTGGAAAACCAAGAGCTAACCCTACAAATAGTAAGCACAATTGTATTAAATGTGATGCATTAAAAATGCCTAACAAGGAGGAAACCTAAGACAATCACAGGTGTCACTGACAACAAATATTTTGTGTTTTGGCTATATATGGCCAGCTTAAATCACACAAACACTATTTACTCTGAAGACAGTAGTAGAATTGCTGCTTAGTAGTCTATGATTTCACTCATGTGTCACTCTAATTGTGACGTTGTGCTCTGGTATGTTCATGGGATTCCTCCTTGAACTTTAAATATTACTGCAAGGGGGTATGTTGTTACTATTATGCATACAAATTGTCACAGAAGATAAGATTTCTCACATATTTACACTTGCTACTGAACTGATAGCAAGCCACATTAGTTTTATCTGCTATAATTTCATGCTTGAAAAGAAGGCATCCCTTCAGTATCCTTCAGCCCCACATTAAAAACTAGGTTTGCTATACAAACAAGATTATTAGACATTATCATGTGTTATCTCCTATGAGTTAATCCTAATTTGTGAGTGATAGTAACACATGTTTGTTAATTGTTGTGTTTTCTTTCATTTCTTTTCATTCATGCATTTACACAGCTACTCTGTGGCTCCTTTTACATAATCCATTTTAATCGTGTAAAAATGAAATGACATACCACCATCTTTGAGGAAAATGATTAATGACAATTCTCCTCTTGGTGAAATGTAATGCTGCTGTATGATAAATTAAATCTTCACCTTCATACCCTTGAAGACAATATCTGTCTACAAACGTTTTATGAAAAAAAAAAATGAATCATTTACCTACTTTATGTTCTGCATTTTCTCTTAAAGAAAAAATGCATACTCTATGTGTTTTCCCTTGGGCAATGGCACAGGAAGAAATTAATTTTCCTCTGTTCACCTAACAGAAGCTGACTGGCACTATTTGACTGCTTGTCCTTGGAGGTAGAAGTCACTAAAACATTGCAGTCATGCAGTGATCCAATTTAGCTATTGTAAAATTTAAGAAAAAGCTTCTTGTCTCTGCTCAATTTTAACAACTCCAAGAATCTGTAATACACATTTGACAACAGGGAGATGAATATGCTGTGCCGGATTACCAAGCAGCTATTTATTTATGTAAATTATGGGATAACAGAGGTGTTGCAAGCCAGCATCTCCCTGTGTTTACATTATGTACTACTGGTGGTGCAAATACTCATGCTATGTAGTGCATGACAGGGCACAGCATCAAAGAGAGTATAGTGTGAGCCCATAAACATAAAAAATATGGTTTATAATTTAAACGCCTTTACTGTCTAGAGAAAGATAACAGGCACTAAAAGGAACATGCAGAACAAACAGCATCCACTACTGTGGGTACAGGTCACCATATTACAAAGAGCAGTGATCTGATTACATGTTGGCTGCACGAGCGGACAGGTATGCTTATCTTGGGAATTCACATGATAACTCAGCAGGACAGAGAAGCTTATGAAACAGATAAAGATAAAAGATGCAGCTGCCAGGGTGTAAATGGGATGTACATGGAACATATAAAAATCTGAATCATGAAGGGGATGATTAAAAATGGCAATTAGAAACTAAAAAGGTTGTGTTACCTTAGTTTGGAGAATGCTAACAATAGTTTGGAGAATGCTTATATAAACCAATATATCTTATCCCTGTCCCCTTCCCCAAACAGTCACGATCATATGTTAAAAGCACACCCATATGTGATTGAATATTTCTTGTTGGAGAAGTGCCATGGCATATCTATAGTAATATGTGAATCGGGGATATCACCCAACAAGTAAACAAATAATACTCTTGTAATTTCTTGTGTGTATTTTTTGCTGAAGTGCTCATAAAAAAACACCAGTGCCCTGTTAAATAAGCCTCTCACCTCCTTGTTCAGATCCTTGGGTCTCAAAGAGCTTCTTATAGGGTAAAACTCCTACCTCACACTATTTGGAGCTGTGATATTCCTTCCTTCAGATGAGACCAATCCTGATCTTAACGTTTTTCTCCTCTATAGTATTGTTTTTCTCTTACAATAGTATTGTTCACTATAATATTTGTTTTTTGCACATATTATTTGTTTATTTGTTGGGTGATAGCACCGCTTCACATATTTGAATGATAATTGCAGGCTCATGCAGCCAATTTAAGTGAGCAGCTGTAAGGAGAAACGCCCAGTTTTCTTAGATTAATCGAGCGCAGAAGTTCCTGTAGATAATATCTTTAGTAATGTAGTGCTCTTTTCATAGTTCACTTAGGGGTCTATTCACTAAGTTGCCGTAGGCAGCCGAGTGAATGACCGTCCTGAAGTGAAGTGAGCCGAACGCTGTTCGGCTATTCACTTCAGGTTTGTACGGCTGATTTCAGCCGTATATCGGCTGAAATCAGCCGTACATCGGGTGGCTTCGGGTCGGTCGAACCGAAGTGTAGAAGGAGTTCGACTTAGCCAATCCAACATCTGGATCAGCTAAGCCGAACCCCAGGCAGGCTACTCGCTGCTGTTCGGTCTATTCTTATAGATGCCGAACAGCAGTGAGTAAATAGCCGAATGCCGCAGAACAGAAAAATCTTTAAAAAGAGAGAAAAAAGAAAACAATTGTGCAGAGCTAGCAATGACAGCTAGCTCCGCCCAACTGTTTTCTATAGGCCGGCGGTTCTCCTGCCGTCAAAAAAAAGAAAAAAAATGTTCGCCATATGAATGCATTGCTAGATTCCTATTGGCTATTTCAATTTGCAATAGCCAATAGCAAACTAGCTATTGCACCCGCCCTCTGCTGCTGTCAATCACTAGTGGGGACCTGATGGAGAACTGCAGCAGTGGGCAGGTGCAATAGCTAGTTGGCTTTTGGCTATTGCAAATTGAAATAGTCAATAGGAATCAAGCAATGCATTCCTATGGTGAATTTCTTTTTTTTTTTTATTCTGACGCCAGCCAACGGCTCCGTGTCAGAATAAAAAAAAGAAAAAGCAGTGTTTCTCTCCTGGGCGGCCGGGAGCGGGAGACTGCCGGAGCGCCCGGGAGAGTTAGGCTGTCTGGAGATCAGTGTCCCTGGTTAGCTGGTAACCAGGGATGCTGATCTCTCTGCAAGTGGCCGGAGCCAGCCGTAAGATCACGGCTGGCTCCACCCAGCTGTCAGAAGCAGGCTGTCGGCCGGCCAATGGCCGGCCGCTCGGCCAGCTTCGGCTTTCACCTCGGCTCAGGGCTTCACCTCGAAGCATATGCCTTCGGCTATACTGAGCCGCCCGGCCGACTTCGGGAGCTGTAGGGCTATACTGAATAGCCCGTACAGCATCCCTTCGGTTCTACTGAACCGAAGGGTTCTGGGGCCGAAGCTAGCCGAAGGATCGGCCGAAGCTACGGCTAGATCCTTCGGCTGCTTTGTGAATAGACCCCTTCGTTTTTGATTTGCAATTGACTTAATTAGATTTTTCTGCTATTTTGGGAATTGGCTTCTTGGACTATCAGTAAATACTGTATGTTATTCTATTATTTTCTGTTAAATATGTTGTAAAATACTTATATAATGCAATGGAAACATTAGAGAATAGCACAATTATTAAAAGCTTAAAGATGGGTGCAAATTTGTAGTACCCTAATTGCTCTGGGTTCCCATACACCCAAGGCCAGTGGATCTGCAAAGCAGTGTGTGCACAGTTTGGGTAGGCGGGCAAGCTGTTGTACAGCTTTACAGAGACCACCAGATTCCTGTAGGATTAAAATCTGAATTTGTATTCATGAATTTGCTGAGAAGAGAATGAGGGCATATTGGGTTTGGTGTTAGAAAATCGTACTTTAAATCTTTCATCAGCTAGTCCAGAGGGACAGTATATTAAATGAAAATGAAGATTCTAAAGTTAAGACCGTCTATTCCTAAAACGTATTATTGAATAGACATGTCTGCTCTAAAGAGAATCTAAAATGATTTAAGGAAATTTATTTTTTAGTTTTTAAATGTTTGAATTTATGTTTGTCTGTTTTACTATATATTTGAAGAGTTATTCACAAAGCTGCAGAAGGCAGCCGAGTGAATAACCCAGCCAAAGTGAAGTGAGCCAAACAACGTTCGGCTATTCACTGCGGCTCAGTAAGGCTGATTTCAGCCGTACATCCGCTGAAATCAGCCGTACATCGGCTGCCTTTGGCTACACTTTGGTCAGCGGCATATGCTGTGCATGTTCAGCTGAGCCGAAGTGCAGAAGGACTTTGACTCAGCCGATCCAACATCTGGATCGGCTGAGCCGAAGCTCCGGCAGCTCACTTGCTGCCGTTCGCCCCTATTCAAGCGGCATTTGGCTCAGTTATTCTCAGTCCTACCTCTGTAGTACCGAGCAGAATAGCAAATCAGTGAAAATAGTTGAAAAAAAAAGTTAAAAACATATTTTAAAAATGTAAATAAATAGTTACATTAAAAAAGAAATAAAGATTTTTAAAAAAGAAAAAAAAATCAATTGGGCAAAGCTAGCAGTGACAGCTAGCTCTGCCCAACTGTTTCCTATTGGCCAGCACCTGCTAGAGTCTTCGGCCAGCCAGAAGTCAGGTCCGGCCCCACCCAGTTGTTATTGTTTAATGACAGATCAGCGTCCCCAGGTCATTTGGGGACACTGATCTGTCATTACAACTGGGCAGAGCCAGTCGCGAGACCACGGCTGGCTCCACCCAGCTGTCATTTGCGGGGGGCAAAAGGCTGGCCTTTGGCAGGCCGTTCCCCCGCTTCGGCTATCACTTCAGCTCAGTCGAGCCGAAGCATATGCCTTCAGTTCGGGTACTGTACGGGCTATAGTGAATAGCCCGTACAGCAGCCCTTCAGTGCAACTGAACCGAAGGGCTCTGGTGGCCGAAGAGAGCCCGAAGGATCAGCCGAAGCTATGGCTGGATCCTTCGGCTCCTACGTGAATAACCCCCTTGGTGTTACAAATAAACCTTTAATACAGGCTATGGCGACAATACTGAGGCACAGGCCTCACTGCAGGGAGAGGTTAAATACCTTCCCAGATCAGCACCAGGTGGCGACTAACTGCTCATTGCTGGGACACTCGCAGTTGAGCGCTGGAACTGCAGGACCTGGTTCCAGCATCACAATGCCACCTGGAGGTGCTCAGGTCCCTGACAGCTACTGGCTGCCTGGAGACACCTGCAGGCGAGCACTGGAACTGCAGGATCTGGTTCCAGCACCATAGTGCCACCTGGAAGTGTTCTGGTCCCTGACAGCAACAATGTGTATGCCCCCTCCTGGAGTTCTCTCTCTCTTTTATTTACAATTTACACTTTCACTGTACACTGATAGTATAGTTTTTGCTATACACTGGTGCTCCAACAGGAGAGATCTGACTCTCCTACACAGCAGCCTCAATGCCCACCCCTCCTCTCCACTGTCCATTCACAGAATGCTTTGTATTTTGTGAATGGGTAAACAACGCATTGGTTGCTGCGTTGGGGACCCAAAGGTTTGTGTTGAAGCACCAGAAGTAAAGCAATAGCTGTACTATTAGTTCTCAATGAAAGTGCAAAAAGTAAATAAAACAGATCCAGGAGATGGCATACATCTCATTGCACTTAACTCCCTGTATGGCAGAATATTTCAAATACTTGTTTTTTCCTGGATTTCTAATATTCACTATATGTACCACCAGATTTTCATAATGGTTAAGAGTTACAGCCTCTGGCAGCATTTTCATATCCAACACACTTCTGCATTTGTCAGATGTCTGTGTGCTGTGCGTCAATCTGCCACCCCCTATGTCATGTAGGACACAATAGTGATGAACCCCAGTACACATAGAGGGACAAGGCATCTTACACTTGCAGAAATGTCAGACACCATTTGCTGGTGGTGTACCTACTGTTGTTAATACCTGGGATGAATTTTTTTTTAATGCAGGGATAGAAACAGAATCCTAAAATAAATACAAAATTAAGGTGGTAATTGGAGTGCAGGTAATGAGCCACGACAAAGCATGGGGATAATAACTGCGTGCCAATTAAAGTAAAATTCAAGAGCGTCATAGTGATGCACATAGTGCACTATGGCAAAACATAAGGATAATAGCAGTATGGTTTGATAGTAAAAGGCCTATATGGAACAAAATGTTGGTAATATGATCCTCTAAACATCTGTGGATAGCTATCATTAACAGAGTTCATATACAGTAAATATACAGTAAATATATGTGTAATCTTCATGTTACTACTGTCATAACTGCAAAGCAAAATGCATGGAGGATGAGACTCGGTATGGGCTCGATGTTCGAGTCAAGTATGAGTTTGACTCGAACATTGCAGTTTGTGTGTTCGGTGAACACATGAACTGTCAGGGCGTTCGGAGGGCTGTTTACCTGCCGAGCAACCCACAAGGCACTGTGCACCGTACAGTGCCTTGCGAGCCCTGATTGGTTAAGGCCTTGCACCTGACCACAAAAAGACTTCACCCAATCAGTACTCAGTACTCTGTAAGAGCCATGATTGGGCAAAGTCATGATGACTTTGCCCAATCATGGCTCACCTGTCAGATGCCGTACAACTGTAACGGACCTGTCACCTATTTTGCTATCACATAGAGGGGTTTCTCAGCCCCCTCTGTGATAGCAATAAAGTTAAGTGGAAAAAAAAATAGGAAAACATTTTTACGTTTCCCTCCAATTTTTTTTAAAGTTACACATAAAAAAAGAATTAAAAAAAAACAAAAAATGTTTTTAAAGTCCCCACCCCTACATACACGCATGTAAACATGCGTCAGGTGCGCATACCTGCGAAAACGACGATTGCGCCCATTACGCCGCACATGTAACATATCGCCGTGAACGTCGGAATGAGAGCAATAGTTCTAGGGCCATCAATCACTGATAACACTAAACTAATGAGCTGTAAAAGCTTTTAAAGCGTCGCCTAAGGCCAATTTTGGGTATGCTAGTTTTTTGCGATTTCGCGAGTGTGCGCAATTTTTAAGCTTGACATGTTTGGTGTCTATTTACCAGACGTGACCCCGTCTTTTATATTTTACCAAAAAAGTGGGTAATATTAGTTGTTTTATAACATAATGTAAAAAAATTTTTTTTTTCAAAATTTTCAGTAATTTCTCCTGAATATAGCAAAAAATAAAACCCCCAGTGGTGATTAAATACCACCAAAAGAAAGCTCTATCTGTCCCCAAAAAATTGTATAAAATTCATTTCAGTACAGCGTTGCATGATGGAATAAATGTCAGTCAAAGTACTGCAGCGCTGAATACTGAAAAATGGCCTGGCCAGGAAGGGGGTCTAAACACCTGGTCTTCAAGCGGTTAAAGGGGTACCCTGATGTGAATAACCCCATTGCCCCACACCCCACAACCAATGCCCCAGGGCTTGTAGGGAAGAGTCCCTTGTCCCCATCGGCACAGGGACAAGGTGCTTCTCCAGGGGCGACCTAGAAAAGCACCCTCCCAGTGCTGAGGACATGTGGCCTGGTATGCCCTGCCAGGCCTGTGCTCGGATCAAGGGTCTGGTATGGAATTTTAGGGGGGACCCACAGGTTTTTTTCCACCATTTTTGGTGGTGGTGTTCCTCCTTAAAATTCCTACCAGACCTTAAGGGTCTGGTATGACTTTTGAGGGGAACTGCACACTTTTTTTTAAATGTCATTTCTTTCTCTACAAATGTCATTTTTGCTGCAGCAGGTTCTATACATTGTACAGATGTGCCACTTTACAGGCATTTTAAGGGGACCCCCCCGGAACATTTTTAAAAGAAATGTTTCACTTTAAGTGACGTTAAAATCACTTCTCCTTTAAAAACTGTATTTTTCAAAAGCTTTTTTTCCATTGATACATGTCCCTCAGGGCAGTACCCGATTCGCCATAACCTTTTTATGGACAATAAATTGCATTTAAGGCTTCAAAATGGGGTCAATTTATTTGCAAAGTTCTAGCCCCATAGACTTGAATTGAGTTTGAGTTTGAATTCAAACTTTTGTCACGGTCAAAGTTCGAATTCGAACCAAACAGGTGGGTGTTCGGCCTATCACTAGATGAGACCACAGAACATTATTGATTGTTGAATCAACTTACCTGGATCATGGTTGAGACATGAAGATTACAGATATATTTAGATGAACTCTGTTAACAATGTCATTAATAGCCTGATGATTTTTCAGATAGAGTTCTGTCAAATTTGAGGGACACTTTTGTACTTAATTATGTTTTATGTAAGTAAATTGCTGCAAATTTAAAAACAGTGCAGCAATGTTATACGATACCTTTAAAGCCCCTTCCAAATTGTGTCTGCTTGTTTATATGTAGTAGGGGTGTGGTTTCAAATGCCCTTGAATAAATTGTCCTTACTTTGATTATCATTTTGTTACCATATGCTGCCAGCAAATAGGCATCCATTACAAAGCAGAAAACAACCAGTTGTGATAATATGCGGCTAACATATGCACACAAGGAACAATATTCAGCCAACAAATGGATAATGCTGACTATATAGGGGCAACAACAGCCAATCGTGACTATAAAGGGGCAACAAACTGGCAACTGCAGCAATATGTGGACAACAAACTGGCAGTCATGACAATGTTAGGGCAATGTTAGGGCAACAAAGAGCAATTGTGACAATATACAGCCAAAAATTCCTGCTCCCTCCTCCCAAGAAAAAATCCCAATGTTATCTCCTTCCCTACCTCGTCCCCAGTAAACTCCCCCTCCCCCAGCAAAACACAAATTTCCCTAGCCCCTCCTTTTCTCCTGTTTCCCCAGCAAACCTCCTCCTTCTATTAAAACACTTACCAGACCTCACATACAGCGGTACCTGGCAGAGTGAGGAAGATCCTCCTAGGCTTTCCTTTAGCTGTATTTTGATACATCAGAGCCAAGAAGGAGCTTAGGAGAGCTTTCCTTGGCTCTCTGCTGCTGCTGTATCTGAAGTCTGACAGGGCTGCCAGGGGTGATTCTGTAGAGTTACAATCAATGCAGTAATGTGCATCCAACAAGAGGTGTGGTCCTAGAGTACTCCATTTGACATTGAGTATCTTCAAAATTTCATCCATCAGACCACTGGGGCCCAGTAGATTTAAAAAAAACAAGCAGAGTGTTCTTAATCATGGTTTTCACTGAAACTAAATCTTTAGTGTTGTGCAGACCAAACATTTGAAACAAATCGTCTGTTGAATCTGAAATTTTTATAGAATTAGAATACACTTTAAGATTATTGTTTTACCATGTACAATTTATAGAGAGTTAACATACTATACAATATTGAAAAACATTTTTTATTTTAATTTAAATGTAACAGGTTGTTTATAATATGGTTTGTCGCTTTTATATTCCAGAAATACAAGTGTGAGCTGCAGTTTTACTTATTTGACAAAGTTTCATTTCAAGTATTCCACAAAACAGTATTATTATTTATATAGTAAGAGCATCTGAAGCAATCACAAGAGAACTCAGTATTTTATAAAATGTTATCACTTCAAGGTCAGAAAGGGCGTTGTTCTGTCTTCCTGCTCCCATTTTGTTCTTTAGATGTCAATCTAATCTTTTACTCACTAAGTTTCCATCTACAAAAAGCAGAGCCAGACTTCAGATTGCACTTGGTAGTTTTGCTTCAGTAGTTTTAAAACAGCTACTTTTGTCTGTTACCATTTCGCATGGTCAGTCTTCACTAGATTATTTTATCCTTCATTACCTTCAAACTGAACTTTGGCTGAAGTATTGCTATTATGGAACCTTTGTCAAAGCTACAAATTTTTCTATCATTTTAAAGTATGGAGTGCTCCTCTCTCTCATTTGGCCTTGCTAGTTTAAATGACCTGTAGGCTTTTACAATCCATAAAGGTAGTGCCATCAAAATTGGAAACCATTTTTTCAAATTGCATTCATTTGAACTGCCATGATCGAGGTTAACAGCTTGACCTGGCAATTTCCCTGCAATATTTTATTTATTTATTTTATTTCCCTTATTTATTTTTAAAAGAGTGATTTGAATAATTGTTAAAAACATCTCACTGTGATTTTTAGACACTGTCTCAGCCTTATCTTGCCATGGATTTGAAATCCTTAAGACTAATATTGTTAACTGAAGGATTTGAAAATGTAATGGCTATGCATAAAATGACAGTTGAAAAGGAAGACTGGCAGATAAGCTATTTTACAATAGGAAAGGTTAAACATTTCAGCTATTTCTTAATGTAATTATATTACTGAGATTACACTAGAGCCTTACATGTAAAATCATAAATGCAGAGGCTCAGTACATTGAAATAAGGCTTCAAAGCAATTCTTGTCTAAGTCAATGACCTGAATATGGAAATGCACTTTTCATTCACTCCTTTATTCTAACTCAATTATATTAACTAATTTTTTAATATCTTTTGAAATTGAGGACAGTACAAAACAGACAGCATTTTGAACAAGTTCAGTTCATGCGTGCTTGCAAGTGAAGACCATTTGAATTTCGAAAAAAGCAAAAGGCTTACTTGTGTGATTTAAAGAGCTTGTACCCCCACAAAAATCCTTCTCTAAGGGGTTCAGGGAAACATGTCTATTTTCATATGTAGAATTCTAATAAAGGATTTCTTTCTCCAGCTTGGGGAACTTGCACATATAAAGATAAAGAAACAGTTTAATCATTAGAAACCCTTCACAAGAAAATGAAGTACAGGTAGAGTAGATTGCACTAATAATAAAGCAACCCTCTGCTTAAAATAAATGTGGTGTATATGGTTAACATTTAAAAGATAAAAACAATTCTAGTACAAATAAAGAATGCATCTGAAAGTGTATGAACTTGGGTTACATACTTGCTTCTTACAAGACCCTACTAAATCCAGCACACAGCAGGCATGGAACCAGGCATGCAGAATAAAGGGTATTCTCCTAGACTGAAATAAATTGATCCATGTTTGCAGTAACCTGTAAACCTAGCTCAATCGAATCGAATAATCTGCCCTAAAGCACATATTACTTTTTACCAAGCTTTTTGTTTTACATGACTGTCTCTTTCCAAACCACCTTCTTATACCTACTATGGTTTTTTTTTCCCACCTTGATAAATCTTGAGAAATGAATGCCACACAATACAGCCACCATGCTGTGTGGAATGTTGTGTGGTTATGGAGCATAAATATGTACCACTATCTCCATCTGGGGTAATTCAGATTGTTCAAGGCATCTGGGCCATGGAAAAAGTAATCTATATTAAATGATAACTGTTCTTTCTCATAAAGTAACATAATCCTTCCTCTTCTCAATTCTTTCTCAATTCTGAATTGAGAAAGCTGGTCGGATATCCAGTGAAAGGTCTTTAAGAAAAATACAGCAAGTCCAATTGCCTTGACTGATTTTTTACAGATATCATCCTTCCTGCAAAGCCCCCCTAAACCAACTTCCCCCACTCTATAGGCATACTTACTGGTCTGGATCCCACAGCTGTGGCCTGTCACAATCTTCATATCCCATGGACAATTTTTTTTTGACCATTGGAGACAACCCCATAAAATACTATAATAATTTGTTCACAGTACTTTCACCTTCAGACCTTTAAAACACCTATCACATTGCAAGTTAATCTGTGATGAGTAATTGCTAAATATTATAGTTGCCTGGTTATAAATAGAGTAAATCATACAAGTAAAAACAGTTCCCATTGAAGAAGAGATATTGGTGGATGGCAGTAAATGTTGCTTTATTCAACAAATGTAGAGGCGATTGAATGGCGAAGGCCATTTTCACTATATTACATATACTTTTATTATGGTAAACCAAGTACACTTGCACTTCAGTATTGAGGCATTTGAAAAATACAATTAACTGAAATGCAGCCATCTTTATTTGTGGTCATTATTTATTATAAAATATCTCTAGAAAGCAATTTCCTATCATATTATGTATTTCAATAGATGTTCAGAAGCTCTGTTGTTTTCAAATTAATTCAGTATTTCACTCAAAACAAGATCAATTAACTTTTTTATTCACCTCTTGAAAAGTTTTGGAATGAAAATGTATATTGCCAAAAGTATCTTTTATACTGGATTCTTAATATTTGATTGTGTTATCTAGGGACATGTGCCTTGGAAAACTAATCCAGAATGTGCTTGATCAAATGGATTTAGAATTAGTTTGTCAGAGGTTGTTACCTGGGGAATAATCTCATCTCTAATGGAAATATTCCAACATAAGCTGTATAATTATCACTACTGCAAGCTATTAATGTCATTGATTTTCTGTCTTATGAAAACAACAAACTCTCTTTAAAATTCAGTGTGATCTGAACTCTGTGTTTTCAATCCACTAGTAAGTATGTAATTTACTTTTATAATAGTGAGAGGCAAAAGAAAGTAATAGAAAGTAAAATATAAGGGAAGGCTTAAGAAACAGCTATGTATATTTTATTCTCCCAGAACATTAAAAAAATGTATTTGAAATACTGTATATCCATAGCCTACATCCATAAAAGATAATCTGTGGTTAATTCTCCAAGATATTTGGAACAACCTACCATCTGAGTTCCTTCAAACACTGTGTGCCTAGAAAAACCTATGTTGTTTTGAAGGCAAATGGTGGTCACACCGAATATTGATTTGGATTTCTCTGCTGTTCATTTACTTTTCATTTTGATAATTGATAAAGATAAACTATTAACACATTGATTTCTCAAAGCATTCTTACTTTACAACGATTTTCACACCTACCTAAAACTTTTGCACAGTTCTGTATATTTTTTTCATTTTATTTTTAGATTTATTTATTGCTGTCTGTTACCTCCATGGTAGAGCTTCATCCTCTATATTTGTCCTATAGACAAAAGTGAGTGGGACAGAAAGTTGGAAATATACAGTTGCCAACAAAAAGGGACTATGGGTGAAATTCTAAAAGGAATTCACCCTTACTTTATAGGATTTCTCTCACTTCCCCTGATGTGTTTCCAAGGCAGGAAGTGAAAGGGAAATTTCCCCAGTAGAACCGAGGAAAAATAGAATAGGGATTTAGATAACTTTAACCACCTTCATACTGTCGTATTGTAAAGAAATGACGGGGGAGGTGATAGTACATTTCTGGAGCACCTATTCATTCTTACCTCCCTCTCCCTTTATATCATCACTAAGCTCAGCATTCAACAGCTACAGTGTCCAAGCAAGAGGACAGGATGGGGCACAAATATCTATGGAAGATTTCTGGCCAGGCTTTGGGGGAGGGTTTTTGGGTGTTGCAAAAGCTGCACAGTTTATTACCTCCTGGGGCCCCTTGACTGCATAGGCAATATTCTTTAAAGGTTAACTTGGCTTTTCAAATCTCTACTTCAACAGGTCCTAATAGTCCTAATACAAATATTTGATTTTAAAGATTCATTCAGTCTCCATCTGTATACATTGTGAAATGATGACAGTAAAGATAATTCAAAAAGCATGTCATGATTTGAACACATTTTTTTGTTATCCAACTGGAGGAAATCAGAATGTGCCAATGTGGGATTTGGTGGTTTATTTTTGTTGGAAAATGCTCTGCTTTAAGATTTATTGGGAAACTGAACTCCTAATACCGAAAAGGTTGTGAAAATGTCTGAGATTTCACACTAATACAGAATGAACCAATTTAAGACCATCATATATTTGTAACCTGAAGGGGTTATCATTTCTTAACAGATTTGTTAGTTGCCTGTATTTTTCATTGTCCACTAAACTAAAACTTCTGAAGAAGTTATTAAAGTTTGAAAAATGTGTCATGAAGACCATTAACATATGGTTTCTACTAAACATTATCCCCCTTTTAGTCCTACCCAGCATAATGTGCCATATATACTGGGTTAAGCCTCTTGTGACCAATTAAGTGTAAAACTTTTAAGCTCTAATGGTAGCAAAGAAAAAACAGTAATTATTTGTAATTGCTGCTTGCCTATGGTTATATTTTAGGGGATGTATCTTTAAGAGTTGTATAATACATCAGATTGTGTAATGGTTGTATACCCATTTCTATTATTTTAGTTATGCTTGAAGGAGATTTTCAGCACTAGATGATTTACAGCCAAGGGTGCATACTCTAGGTACTTCATTCATTGGACCTGCACATGCCTGAATTGCTTGGGCTGGATGACACAGTCATTCCAGCACCTGGTCTAGTTCTTTGCAGCAGCCACACTAAGGGGGTTATTCACAGATCTGCCAAAGGCAGCCGAGTGAATAACGCAGCCGAAGTGAAGTGAGCCGAACGCTGTTCGGCTATTCACTATAGCCTTGTATGCCTGATTTAAGCCATACATTGTCTGAAATTAGCCGTACATCGCAGGAGAAGTTCGACTCAGCCAATCCAACATCTGGATCAGCTGAGCTGAGGCTCCGGCAGCTCACTCACTGCTGTTGTCCCATATTCCCCGGCATTTGGCATGGCTAGTCTGCTTACTACCTCCAAGGCAGCAAGCAGAATAGAAAAAATGTAAAAAAAATGGAAAAAAAGGTTTAAAAATTATTTAAATACATTTAAAAAAATAGGAAAATTAAAAAAGTTAAGAAAATAATAAAAAAATGTAAAGAAAAAAAAACAGTGTGGGGTCCCCCTCCCAAACTATACCAGATGCTTTAAGTTAGGTAGGAATGTAAGGAGAGACCCTATTTAAAAAACAGAAAAGAAAAGTGTATGGTTCCCCCGAACGTCATACCAGACCCTTTAGGTCTGGTAAGAATTTGGGGAGGGACTCCAAGTTAAAAAATTAAAACAAAAGTGTGTGAGGTACCCCCGTAAAGTCATACCAGGCTCTTACGATCTGGTAGGAATTGGGGGAAAGACGTGGGGTACCCCCTAAAATTCCAAACTAGACCCTTGATCTAAGCACAGGCCTGGCAGAGCAGGAAAGGGGGGACGAGCGAGTGCCCCCCCGCCATACCAGGGCACATGCCCTCAGCAGTGGGAGGGTGCTTTTCCAGGGTCGACACTGAAAAGCACCTTGTCCCGTGCCAATGGTGACAAGGGCTTCTTCCCCACAAGCCCTAGGGTGTTGGTTGTGAGGGTGCTGGCAGGGGGCTTATTCACATCGAGCTACCCCTTTAATAAAGGGTACATGTACCCCTACCCATTCACTAAAGAGTTAGATAAAAGATAAATAAAAAGACCAGAGTTTAATCAAAAATCATTTAATTGAAATAAAAACACAACAAAGGATTTTTGACAAGTCCTTTATTAAGAAAACCCCCAAAAATTGATCCAACAACGTAATCCAGGGTCAATCACTATATCATACATTGTCTGAGACGACGGCGTCTCGGCAAAATAAAAAAAACTTAAAATAAATAAATCATCATTTTAAAAAACAACGCACCACCGACCCGACTGCACCACATAATGCAGAATCTGACAGATGCCGGCAAAATATAAACAATTGGGCGGAGCTAGCAGTGACAACTGTTACTATTGGCCAGAGTCTACTAGCAGGTCACCCAGTTGCGCCCCCCCCTTGTGAATGAGTAAGGGGTACTTGTACCCCTACTCATTCACTAAAAGGTTAAATAAAATTTAAAGGAAAAGACCAGACTTTAATCAAAAGTCCTTTATTTAAAAAAAATAAAAATTGATCCACCGACGTAATCCAGGGTCAATCACGACATTCAGCATTGTCCACGACAACAACGACTCGGCGAAAATAAATAAATAAATTAATAAAAATAATAGAAAAAAGACACAAGCCGACCCGAGCCCATGCGACGAACTGCCGCCGCATACTGTAGAATCTGACACATGCCAGCAAAATATAAACAATTGGGCAGTGCTATCGGTGACATCATTATTTTATATGGTACATTTCTCCCCCTTTCTTGTCTATTTTATGGGTTTCAAAAAGAACAGGAAACAGGAGGGGAAATCTCCCCAGCAGGAACAGAAATGTTTAGAATCTGTGGCAGGTTTTTATTGCTATCTATACCATGGTAGAGAATAACTTTTGTCCATATATCCAAGAGGGTTATTTACAAAGCTAGCCGAAGGATCAGCCGGAGCTCAGGATGATCCTTCGGCTAGCTTTGGCCACTGGAGCCCTTTGGTTCAGTCGAACTGAAGGGTTGCTGTATGCGCTATTCACTATAGCCCGTACAGCTCCCGAAGCTGGCCGAGTGACTCAGACGAGCCGAAGGCAAATGCTTCGGCTCGACTGAGCCGAAGTGACACACGAAGTGGGGCGAAAGCCTCAGAACTGACAGCTGGGCAGAGCCAGCCGTGATCTCACGGCTGGCTTCGTCCAGCTGCAATGACAGATCAGTTGAACTGTCATTAAACAATGACAACTGGGCGGAGCCAGTCGTGATGTCACGCCCGGCTCCACCCAGTTGTTATCCATTGGCCAGGACCAATGAATAACTAGTAGGTCCCGGCCAATAGGAAACAGTTGAGCGGAGCTAGCTCTGCTCAATTTTTTTGTTTGTTTGTTTTTTTTTCTTTTTTAAAGAAATCTTTATTTCTTTTTTGATTTATCATGTATTTATATTTTTAAACATTTGTTTTCAACTTTTTTCACTGATTTTCTATTCTGCTCGGTACCACGGAGGTACCGAGCAGAATAGCCGAGCCGAATGCTGCTCGGCGGCATTCGACTATTCACTCACTGCTGTTATGCCCCTATCTGAATAGGGGCGAACGGCAGCGATGTTGGACCCGCTGAGTCAAATTCCTTCTGCACTTCGGCTTAGCCGAACATGCTCGGCTGAACCAAAGCCAGTCGAAGCAAGCCGTTGTACGGCTGATTTTAGCCAATGTACAGCTTAAATCAGCTGTACAAGCCTGTGAATACAAGTGAATAGTCAAACAGCGTTCGGCTCACTTCACTTCGGGTGGGTTATTCACTCGGCTGCCTTTGGCAGCTTTGTGAATAACCCTCCAAGTATCAAACAGAACATGAAGTGAGGAGAAATTTCACTGGTGACACAAAAAAGGCATTTGAAAGGCATTTGAAACCCTACAGATGTTCTACACCCTTACCTAAAAGATTTTGACTGAAATTGGGCTTTAAATGTTAACATGTCCTGTTTATTCATACCTGCCATTTTATACCATATTGTGGTACAACTAATGACTCCAGAACTTTCTCTAAAGTTCAAAATAGGATTCCATTTTTGGGCAATATCAGAGATTGATAAAAACCACCAAACAGGTCTCAATCTTAAAACTGAGGTATAAGTTGGGTAAGACGATTAACCCTCTAGCTTCTTAACTAGTTATGTATTTCTTATTGGCCATGCCATATATAATGTATTCTATGCCTACCCATTTTGGGATGTAATTCCTTAATAATATGAATTCACTTGCTTTTTAATTGCATGCACTTGGTGTAATACGTTTGGAACAATTTATTTTTTGAATCGCTTACAGACATGTGCTGAAACAAAAATTTGATATCTGGTAACAAGCTGTCTTGGTTCCTGATGAAAGGTGATATCCAACAGTCCAGCCATGACAGTTCATATTTAGAAATGTATGCTACAATGCAGAAAAATTTGTGAAAAAAGCACATTAAATGCACCACAACTCATTTATAACCATAAGGTGGTGAAAGTAAAAATAAGTTGCAATGTATGCGTTCCTTGAACATGCGTTCGAGGGGGAATACAATTGTACTAAAAGCCAATGGTGAGGAAGATAGCCTGGCGGTGGATGTTGAGGTCGGGGTGAGACTACACCGCTCGAGGGCACGAGCAAAATCCTTATGGTTAGAAATGGATACAGGGGAAGATAGTCGTAAACTTATTGTGGGTATTTGTTACAAACCTCCTAGTATTGGGGAAGAGGGGGAGGCTCATCTTCAGTCCGAAATTGAAATTACGGGGAGGGAGGGCAATGTAGTCGTGATGGGCGACTTCAATTACCCGGATATAAATTGGGCTAATGGAACCTCAAGTTCAACCAAGGAGGGCCGATTTTTGAACATACTGAGAGACAACTTCATGGACCAGATGGTGGAGGTCCCAGCTAGAAAAAATGCCATCCTAGATTTAATCATTACTAATAATGCGGAGTTAATTGGGGATATTGTAATTGGGGAGACCCTGGGCAATAGTGACCACAACATAATCACTTTTAATATTGAATACAGGAAAAGCAAGAGGGCTGGTAGGACAAAAACCCTCAACTTCAGAAGGGCCAACTTTTATAGACTGCGCCACCTAGTGGGGGACATCAAATGGGAAAATTTATTTCAAAATCTAAAACACGGACCAAAAGTGGGAATGTTATAAAGTAGGAGCTAGGTCCACTGTAATACACTCTAATTGATTATCCTGTAATGCTTTTTCCTAAACTCTGTTCATTAGTGTACCACTCCAACTTATATAGTGTATTGACACAAAAAAAGGCTAAATGGTCATTTGGGAATTTTTATTGAAATTGTTTAGTGAAAAATATTTATCCAAATGAATGTGTAATTGCTTTACCTTTACTGAAGGACACAATGTTATATTTTTCATGGACAATAAAAAGCTTTTGAATAAATTAATTTCCCTTCCTATCCTGTCATTCTTCCATGTACTGCAAATAAGGTACTGCATTCACATTTGTACTGCTTCTTAGATCATGTGTATTACAGTATACATATATATTTTTAATAACTTATACAGAGAATTCTCCAATTACCTCAAGGGTCATTGAGCTCTTCTCTTTACATTGCAATAAATCTTGATTTTCTTGCAAAATAAAGTTTAGCGGGAAGCATTTTTGCCTTCCCTTCTGTCATGTTATTTGTATTCTCCTTGCAGGTTTCCATCTCTTCGACCTTATATAGTAATTTTTTTGTGTAGGCACCATGCTCATAAAAATCAAAGTATCACAAATGTTTAATAACCTCCAAATAAAGGTAAAACCAATATCTGGTTGATGGAATGTTGTTTATGGCTGACGGTTTCCAAATCAATCATTTTTTAAACATTGTTTTCTGTTCTCCTTGAGGGCATGAGAGGACTCTTGGAATAGAATGACAGATGCTGTAAACATATAAAAAAACAGTTTCATTGGTGTATGTGACAGCACAAATGATATTGATATAACAGCAAATAAAATGAACTTTTTGTTGTCTTAAATTTTATATTCAGTTCTTTATCCTGTAGATATTGCAACTATAAGTTTGTTTTTATTGAACTAACATACGACAGCACGTATTAAACACATGTAATTAGTTTTTTTTTAGTAAGTGTCTATTTATTTACCCTAGCACAAGGTCACTGTTATACAATATGTACAAAAAGAGGCAATATACTCCCCTTTCCAACAACCTGTGTATTGAAACAGTGCCATTATGATTATTCCAGGCCCCTTTGTGCAGTGGGGGAGCAGGTATTGAACAAACCTAAAAGGGATGAATACCTGCAGTGGCCACTTTAACTAGCTACATAACAGTGCTTTTTGTAATATTTTATAAAAAATAATCTTTAAAAAAGGACATATTTGCAAAAATACCTAATTAAATAACATCTTTGTATCAGTATGAATTACCTTCTAACAGAGATGAGCTAACTTATTAGGTCTGCTCTACTGCCAAGTTGTCCAATCTGCTCCCCAATCTGGTCTCTAACATAAAAATACAACATGATTTGAAGATTTCACAGTTATGGGCTTTAATGGGTTTTACATGTGTTTCTTTTTTGTGTAAATTGAGATCCCAAAGATAACTCACTTTTCAACTCAAAACATACAGTTAAAGAGATACTGCCGATACTAGTATTTTACAATGCAAATGTGTTTATTGTTAAGGGCACAGGAGTAAATTACTTTTCCCATCTGTTGGCAGCATCAGAACTACCAGCATACACCAGGCTGGATAGTGGTCAATGAAAATACATGCAGTTAAACAGTATACAAAGCAGTGAATGTGACTTGTACCAAACATGCACTGAGGTGAATCAATCACTGTCATTTAAAGCACATGCATCAGAAAGATACCCCTGCAATGAATGTTTGCTAAAAGTCCCATTGGCTAAATATACTCCATAATTTGAAATCATCCCTATAAACCATTAACAGTATCCTACACATTAACAACGCCTCTCGACTTTGTGGTTGTTCGACAGGTAGGTACAGTAAACCCAAGGGGGGAAATATTGTGGTAATGCAGAGGTTAAATGCAGATTAATGAAAGTGCTACACACCAACATAAAATTAATAAAATATTGACAAATTATTATAATATGAAATGTGCAAAATGCTATCCTTATGTGGTAAAGTTTTGATTCAAACCATAATTCTTGCATAAACACACCCCATTGCTGCCACCATGGAAAGCAGATCGCCATATTTATTTGACCCCTATACATAGGAAGGTCTAAATGCATTTATGGAACATTCAAATAGGATTCATGATGCATGGTTACAGCAACAGTAAGCTAAGAGGCTTTTTACTATATCCCTCCTTCAGCAAGGTAATCCTAATAGCGAAAAGCCATTTATAATGTTTGGTCAACAGTTAAACAAAATGGCCAGATATAGCCTGCTTGCCCATCCACCAATCAAAATTTGTTGGCTGATATAGCAAGAAGTAATTCATTTAGTTGTGGTATCACTATTGCCAGTCAAAAAAAAACTCTCAGTTGGCTTGTTTCTTTGGCTCCTGACAACCAAGGACGCTATTTTGCTGGAGCAACATGCATCCTAGCAACCAAGGACTCTAGGAGGCAGGAGTGTCCTGCATCCTGCTCTTAATGTGTCTATTTCATAAATACAAAAATGTTCTATGTTTGATACCTCTTGTCAAATTACTACCTTTTCATTGTTTTTGTACTTTATATACTGTATACCCCAAATCTGTATACCAAATAGGTCTCTATTATGATACCTTCTAAAATGTAATGATAAATTATGATTTTTAAAACCTTTGTTAATGCGATATGTATGCTTTGTTCATTTTTTTTAAAGCAGAACTCCGGGCACAAATGTTCCTAACTTTTGCAGTTGGGCTACCCCCGCACTGGGAGGCTTAAGTTTTCATTTTTGTCTAGTTGCTAAGAAAACTTAAACTCATCCAAACCGAGAAGCCAGCTGGCTGCTACTCCAGTCTCTGAAGCCTCTCTCTTTTTCTGCTGCAGTGATGGTATGTCCCTTGGCATCCTTACTTCCTATGCACTGTGTATAGAATGTGGTGACTCAAGGATCCTTAGACTGCTGCAGTGGAGGAGGAGGGAGGCTCTAGGGACTAGTCTAAGAGCAAGCCAGCTCCGAAGATCTCGGTATTTCCACTTTGTCAGTTAAATTTGAGAAAACTGCTCTATATGTTTTATGTGTTACTATTCACACAGCATACAGAAAAAAAAGACTTAGGATTTAAATGTGTTGCTCTCATTAACCCCATTAACATGAAATACAAAAGCCAAGTTTTTAATCATTTAAACCCTCACATCCCCCTAACATTACAAAGAAGGCGGAGCAATTGGAACATTTAGCCCTTAAGAAGCCAAAAAATCCTAACCAAAGTAAAAGCAATTTAAACTGCACAACGATCCGGACTTTAGATAGATTATCTATATTAAGATACTAAATGTAAGCAGGCTTTGCTGGAAGGATATCTTTGTCTCGCTGGAAGGATATCTTTGACGCGTTTCACCCCCCACCGGGGCTTCTTCAGAAGGGCGTTGTCTGGCAAAGGTTCTAATTAGCTTTTATAAATACTACACACTATTCTCCTTAATTGAAAACAAGGAATAATCAATCAATCCTGTGCGTGTCTCCACAGGATACATTCATTGAGAAGGAAGTGACATCAACATTTTATGCGGAAGTAAAAAACGAGTAGATGTTATTTTCTTAAACGGCTATATAAAGCTCAGTTTCGAATATCAAACTCGCACACATTAGTAAAAATATAATGCTAGAAATAGAACAAACTTTATTTGTACCTTCCAACACTCCAGATGAATCCTGGGATATTGAGAGGTAAACGATCAAATCCAGGCACTAGTTCAGAACCTGGAAAATAATAAACAATCCCTGGAATTCGAAACCTTCTTTAGTAACGTTAGAACAACAGATAGAAACATACAATAAAGAACTAGTTGAAAAGAAAGAACACAAGTTTGAGAGGGATAAGGAAGCATTCTCTAACGGTAGAACATATAAATGGGACCAATCAAACAAGGGTAACAGATGGGATAATAAGAAATCCTCCTTTTTTAAATCGGGAGAAATTAGCACAAAAAGACAGGCCACACCCTATCGGAAGGTACAGAGTTGGGCTTGTCTTCGGCAGATGAAATGGGTGGCTTACCCTTTAGAGGGTATAATACACGCTCCCAAAGACAAACCCCATCCCCATGTCCAAACGGGTTTATTCAAATAGACCGAAGGACCAAGCACCCACAAACTTTGGACCTTCCGATACTTGTAATGAAGGGGGAGCAACCGGCTTTAATAAGGATTTTTTAGAGAATCCTTTGACCACACTGATGTCCTCCTACTTGTGGACAAAGGAACAAAAGAAACGGCCCCTTGTGTAGAAAGTGCCCTAAATGTGCCCCCAAGAAAACAATGTGGGATCAGTATATGACGAAACAGCCATAATAAATGATTTACAAATCGTTAATTTAACCCCCTTTGTGTTTTCAGAAGATCAGTTATTTGTTATATCAAAAGGTTTCACATTTTGCCCCGAGACTTCCACAGATAAATTTGACATCAAAGACATTAATCTCTTTGATAGAAAGTTATTGCTAAAACAAATTAATGATAAGAGTAACCAACCTTTGGGAGGCATTCTAAGTGACTGGAGTGACTTCACAAGGAAAGATTACCAAGCATTACGGGACCTCCATGAACTGTGGGCAGAGGGCCACATCTCGGAGGAGGAAGAGGAGGAACAGAGAGATGCATCTATGGCATCAAAAGCTCCCCACTTTAGATCTAAGTCCACCACATTTTCCCCCTTGTCACAAAACATCAACATTTGGAACTTTGTAAAGAGAGTAAGTGATGATATCATGGATAATCTGCCCCATAAGGTCAAGAATGATAATCTCACACAGAACTGCCCTATGTGACCTTCAGCAAAATAGAGACATTGTGCTAAAACCAGCTGACAAGGGGGGAAATGTGGTGATAATGACAAATACTTTCTATATAGACATGGTTATGAAAATTCTCAAAAACAGAGAGTGGTACCAACCCATTAGGGAAACAACCCTAAGGGACCACCAACAAGAACTTTATAAAATTATTAATGATGCCCTACAACAGAATATTATAGATAAAAGCACCAGTAGCTTCTTAAAAGTTCAACATCCCAGGACTCCAGTCATATATGCCCTACCTAAAGTTCACAAAAATATACAAAAACCACCAGGACGCCCAATAATTTCTAGCTGTGGGGCTTTAACCGAAAATGTTAGCATATATGTGGATCATTTCTTGCATCCACATGTGGAAACATTAACCTCCTATGTGAAAGATACTCCCCATTTAATTTCGTTAATAAAAGACCTAGAAGTACCAGAAGGAACCCCACTGGTAGGTTTGGACGTCGAGACACTGTATTCTTCCATACCACATGAGAAAGGGATAGATGCCGCAAATAAATATCTGGCGTCCTTGAGTATGCCAGAACAAAATCATAATATCTTTTTGATTCAACCATTGCGCTTTATTCTAACGCATATATAGTCCATGGTCCCATCGCACTCCTGACCGCGTAAATCCCTTAAAGAATTGGGTGCTTTTACCTGATGAAGGGGATCCTTTGTGACCCCGAAACATTTGTTGTTTTTTACCATGATGCACGTCAATAAATAGACGTATTTTGCAAATTTGGAGTGCCGGTGTCTCTGCTTTAGTTTTATTCTAACGCATAGCACCTTCTCTTTTGACAACAACTTTTTCCTCCGGGTACAGGGCACGGCTATGGGCACTCGATGTGCCCCTTCATATGCCAACCTGTACATAGGAGGATGGGAGGAAGACATCTGGTCCAGGGATGATCTCTGTATGTACCTGTGCCATATATTATCATGGCACAGGTACATAGACTATATTCTGATCCTGTGGACCGGAGGTATAAATCTATTGAGAGACTTTGTAGATATACTCAATTTTAATGACAAAAATTTAAAATTTACTATGGAGGCGAACGAATTTGAACAGCCGTTCTTAGACATTCTAATCTGTAAAAATACCAGGAGGTAATCTATATACCAAACTGTACAGAAAAAGCACTGCTGGAAATTCACTCCTGGAAGCCAGCAGTGCTCACCCCACCACATTAAAAAATAGCATCCCATATGGGCAGTATTTGAGAGTAAGGAGAAACAGCAGTTTGGATAAAGACTTTGAAAGGGAGGCGAGTAACTTAAGACACAGACTGAAACAAAGGGTATTCTGATAAAGTCCTTAAGAAAGCATATGATAGAACCAAAACAAACTATGTACTAAAAGGGGAGAACAAAAACGAGCAGGATGATCAGTTGCGATTAATTCTCACATATAATAATCAACATCAAGCAGTCAGGGACATCATAACCAAACACTGGCACTGCCTTTTAAAGGATTCAAGGGTATCGAAATTCTTACTAGACATGTGCGATTCGTTTCGTTCCGAATCGAAATTGACGAATTTTCGGACATTCGGATGTATCTGAATTCCGAATTACAGACATAACGAATGCAAACGAATCCGAATTTCCATTTCCGAAATTCGGTAGCGTTAGTACGAACGTTCGTTTCGCTTTCTGTTCTTATTCGTTTCTTTTTCGTTTGTTGGAGCAAAGTGACATTAGAGAAGGAGAAAAATATTTTTTCCCCCTCAAATGTCACTTTTGCTGCAAACGAACGAACCGAATAAGAAACGAATAAGAACAGAAAACGAAACGAACGTTTGTACTAACGCTACCGAATTTCGTCCGAATCCCGAATCCGAATTGACTTTCCCACCCGAACCCTCAAAAACGAAATAACACAAATCCGAATTTGAAATGAAACTAAACGAATTATTTGGCCGTGCACATGTCTAATTCTTACAGACAAAACCATCTGTCATTTATCGGAGGTGTTCTTCCTTAAAAGACAAATTAGTGACTAGTGAATACATAAGTAACAGAAGAGCCATGTGTTGCAAATATCCTGGAACATATCAATGCCAGAAGTGCAAGTTTTGTAGTTTCATCCAGGTGGGACCTGACACTACTACCCCAAGGAGGACAAAAAATTAAGAGCAAACATTTTGCCAACTGTGAGACCAAGGGGGTAATATACCTCCTGATGTGTAAATGTGACATGTTATATGTGGGAAAAAACCAAAAGAATGTTGAAAAACAGAATTTCCGACCATGTCTCTGACATTAAGGCACTGGACTTAAGATCCCCCATTGCCAGACACATGGTGCAGGTACATGATGGCAGGGCCAATGGTCTCCGGTTCTTTGTTCTGGACAGAGTACACAAATCTAATAGAGGGGGAGACTGGGACAGGTGCCTACTAAAAAGGAGGGTGTAAATGGATTAATTCCACTAGATCCTACGAGGAACCTGGCATCAACGATGCTATAAACTTTAGATGTTTCTTGTAAACCTAAGCCCCCCCTTTTCCAACAATTTCTACCGGTGTAAATATATACAGGCTATTGTGCTATTTAAGCTCACTACACATGCATGATATATGTATATACACTATTTGAAAAATAATGATCTAATCAGAACAAAATAGGATACATTGTTATTTACTGGAGGGGGAAGCACACATATGATCTTATCGAAAAACTAAATATATTTTGGAAAATAATTTGTTCACCATGGTGTAGAAATTATCAAGACGGAACATGTATGTGTTTATTCCCCCCTCCTCTCAATATCCCACATCCCAGGATTCATCTGGAGTGTTGGAAGGTACAAATAAAGTTTGTTCTATTTCTAGCATTATATTTTTACTAATGTTTGTGAGTTTGATATTCGAAACTGAGCTCTATATAGCCGTTTAAGAAAATAACATCTACTCGTTTTTTTACTACCGCAGATAATGTTGATGTCACTTCCTTCTCAATGAATGTATCCTGTGGAGACACGCACAGGATTGATTGATTATTCCTTGTTTTCAATTAAGGAGAATAGTGTGTAGTATTTATAAAAGCTAATTAGAACCTTTGCCAGACAACGCCCTTCTGAAGAAGCCCCGGTGGGGGGTGAAACGCGCCATGGGCGTTAGGCTTGGTGTCTCTGCAGGACCAATCTCGGCTATGGCTGCCTTCATCGGAAGTACCTTCAAAGAATATACCAAAGAATTGTCGGGAGATAAGCAACCTCTATACAACTTCTTACAACACTTAGTCGTTGCAATATAGAGGTACACGAACTTGAAGAGATCAAGCACTAATTTGATGGACTGTTCACTGGGACTTCATCCTGCCCGGGACATGGTCACTGCATAACCAAAGACAAAGGTTCAGTAAAGGCTAATCGCATATACGGTCTATATTTGAAGAACCGAGACAAAGATATCCTTCCAGCGAAGCCTGCTTAAATTTAGTATCTTAATATAGATAATCTTTCTCCTGAACCTAGTCTATCTAAAGTCCGGATCGTTGTGTCAGGGTACCATGCACAGGCGTCCTCACACCACATGCAGGTACCCACGCAGGATGACCAAATTAATATGCCCACACAGGATAGGGTTCTATGCACACAGTTTATTTGCTACACAACAACAAAACTACAAACCCCCTCAACCCCCCACAGGTTTAGCAATGAAGTAATAAACCCACCGTTGGGACAAACACACACCTACAGCCAGGGGGAAGCAACAAGGAGGGGTAACAGGCCTGCAGATATATGGCAGGCCTCAGGATAAAAGAAGAGTGGTCAGGTACAAGCCGGGTCGTTAACAGGAGGGCAGCAGCACGGTACAGGAACAGGATCCAAGAGAGTGGTCGGGTAACAAGCCGGGTCGGTGACAGGTCTGCAGATAGGAAGCAGGGTTCAGGTTTATGGGAATCAGTCAAGTGCAGGCGACGCAATACTGAGCCAGCTTCCTGACTGCAGGGAGGGCCTAAATACCCTCCCAGGAAGCACCAGGTGATGGGATGATCAGTCACAGCTGGGGCACACCCGCAGGTGAGTACTGGAGCTGCAGGTTCCTTACAGTCCCTGGCTGCTGGAGACACCCGCAGGCGAGCACAGGAACTGCAGGACCTGGCTCCAGCACCACCTGGGGGTGCTCTGGATCCTGACAGTACCCCCCTCTCAAGGAGCGGACTCCGGACACTCCCACAAAGTCCATAAGCATCCTCAAAGTCCAAGGCCACGGAAAGCCTGCAAGGCCGCCAAGTCCACCATATGCCCCAGGGCCAAAGTTCAGGGACCGGCTGAGCACCCCCTCCGCCAGGGTCAGGCATCAGGACGACCAGTCCACCACCCGGATCCGGCAGAAGTCTCCATAGGTCAGCATAAGACCCAACCGAAAGGCCATGGGTACCAGGGTTCCGTAGGGCACACCCCCCAGCACAATGGGTTTCAGCAGGCAGACCACCGCAATGAAACATGGGGGGTCAGAGACCAGGAGCTGGGCAGCAGGCACAGGATAATCGGAGACCAGGAGCTGGGCAGCAGGCACTGGATCATCGGAGACCAGGAGCTGGGCAGCAGGCACGTCTGTCCAAAAGGTGAAGGGAACCCCTCGGGATAGCATGGAGGGACATGGATAAGGGAGGCCCCAGGGATGAAGCATCTTGCACCAGGAGCTGGGCAGCAGGCACAGGATCGTCAGAGACCAGAAGCTGGGCAGCAGGCACAGGATCGACAAAGACCAGAAGCTGGGCAGCAGGCACGGGATCATCAGAGACCAGGAGCTGGGCAGCAGGCACGGGAACATCAGAGACCAGGAGCTGGGCAGCAGGCACACATCGACAGGAACAGGAGCTGGATCGGATGGATCATCATCAACAGGAACAGGAGCTGGATCGGATGGATCATCATCGACAGGAACTGGATCGGATGGATCATCATCGACAGGATTCGGATCTGATGGATCATCATCGACAGGAACCGGAGCTGGATCTGATGGATCATCATCGTCAGGAACCGGAGCTGGATCGGATGGATCATCATCGACAGGAACAGGAGCTGGATCGGACGGATCATCATCGACAGGAACAGGAGCTGGATCGGACGGAACATCGACAGGAACAGGAGCTGGATCGGCATCGACTGGAACAGGATCATCCCGAACAGGTACAGGATCGTCTGGACCACCTGGAACCGGAACGTCTGGAACGGTATCGTCTCCAACAGGAATGGGATTGTTTCCAACGGCAACGTCCCGAACAGCAACAGGATCGTCTCCAACAGGAGCGGGAATCGGCAGGACTGGAACGAACCCTGAGTATCTAAAACGGTCATCCACAGTCTCATCCTCAGAGCAGTCGCTCCAATCCTCATCATCCAAACAATCGGCAAAAGAAGAGTGGTCAGGTACAAGCCGACTCATTAACAGGAGGGCAGCAGCACGGTACAGGAACAGGATCCAAGAGAGTGGTCAGGTAACAAGCCGGGTCGGTGACTGGTCTGCAGATAGAAAGCAGGGTTTCAGTCAAGTGCAGGCAACGCAATACTGAGCCAGCTTCCTGACTGCAGGGAGGGCCTAAATACCCTCCCAGGAAGCACCAGGTGATGGGATGATCAGTCACAGCTGGGGCACACCCGCAGGCGAGCACAGGAACTGCAGGACCTGGCTCCAGCACCACCTGGGGGTGCTCTGGATCCTGACAGTGTGCAAGCAAAAACTCATCTCTGGACGCATTAACTTTTCCCCGAGAAAGGGATAAACGTCACCGTGAGTGCTATCTAAGATTTTTCTAATATGACACAAACGTTTTGAACTTTTTTTGAACCCTTTTTACTTTTTTCCTACACGTGTATGTTAACCCTTTCTTGTGCTAGAGGGATCATATTCTCTCTTCATTCTTTGAGGAAATCTCTATTTAGGATAAGAGATATCACACAAAAGATACATATCACATCTAGGTACTCAAGAGGCATGCCAAATACCTTATATTTCATATAGAGTATATAGTATATATTTTTCTACTGTTTTTCCCTACCTAGCCGAGTAGTGTCTTATATGTCTTCTATGTAATATATGTTTGTCGGCCTTTTGATATGTGTGCATTTTAATCTATTTGTTTAATAAATATATATTTTACTAAATTTTGAAGACTTTGGAGCTATGGTGGGATCCCCTTTAGGGGAAAAATACTTTACTTCTGTTATAACTTTACATCTGACACTGTCATAGATTGTATACTTTATACACCTTCCTTCCCCGCCTATATATGTTTAAATAATTAACAGAGTCACTGTATTCCCTAGTATCATCCAGAGAACCACTGTGTGGCTCACTTCTGTACAGCCCTGATGCTTCTTGACTAGGACTGGATTTTGCAGGGCTCCATCTTGTCCTCATATCTAAACCAACAGAGGGAAAAATCTGTAATTGCTGATGTCAGCAATATTATATTAGTGGTGGTGGGAGTGTGAAACACTGCCTTAAGGCGTATAAGTGAGATTCAGTCCTTGTGGTTGAGCAGAACTCTTGGACAATGCAGCCATCCAGGCATTAAACTCACTTAATTTTTCTCATAAAGCTAGATGCATTAAAGTGAACCTGTCCATTCTCCAACCATGTTAACACGATTGTACATTCATAATCAGTTGTTTCCAAAACACTCTTTCTCCCCCCAAAACATTAATAGTCCAAGCAGATTAACAAAAGCTATTACTGATATTCAAATGTACATGTTTTGTTAGAATTTAATAGCTAAGCGCTAATCTCCATCTTTAACTGCTCCCAATGACTGCTAATATACGCAGAGAGCAGTGACACATGACTGTCAGGGTAAGGGCAGAAGTGTATTTGAGTTGCAGGGTGTAGTTGACAGCCAGGCTTTGCCATTCCTATTCTTTTGATGTGTCTAATGGCTGGAAAATTGGATCTCTAGGAACAGACTTGAGCAAAAACGTTTGTTCACTGATTGTACATCATCGAACAAAGCCATCCCTGTAGTAATCACCACATGAGGGAATTTCATTCCAGTGGGGGGGCTTGCTGGCAAGGATTGTGTTGGCTCACTTGTCATCCGGGGGGGTAATAAGACGATGTCAGCGGCTCTGTCTGACGTCCCACCCAGCTCACTGATGTCACATGTCTCAGGTTCACTTAACTTGTTTATAATATTTGCTTTAAGAAAAAGTGTCAGTTTTTTATCCAATATAAGGGGGTAATATTACTGAATTGTGGTCACCTGTTCAATAATGTAATGTTTATTTGCTGACACAGGGGCTAATACACTTTGCTGCTGTGGTACAAATATAGTTACTGACCTATTGCAGAACATCTGCTCAAAGAGCTAGCCAAGAAGTTTAAGGATGGAATTCCACCCATGGCAGTGTCACAAATTAGAAATGAGGGAATCAAATGATGTGAATTAGATCTCACAAACAAACACAGGCAATTCTCTCTGAGCTGAGATTCATCACAAAGTGACAACAATATGCTATAAAAATCACTATTTATCAGAATGACTATTATTTTTAGCAATGGCAGCCAATGGAAGTTAAAAGTAACATAAATATGTCTAAAATGAATAATCATTAAGACCTGGTTCACACCATCATGGTGCAGCAAAATGTGTGTAACACATATTGGCGGGATGTGGTGCCTTTCATTCGGAATGCACTTCTCCAAGGCCATGCATTGCTGTGAACTACAAAAACACACTATGGTGCATTATTGCAGCTTGCTAACAGATGTGCATTGCAGTATACTAAAACGCACAGTAACACACTGTGGTGCATTTCTGTGCGCTGCATCATAGAAATTAGTGCATGCACCTTTCTTGGTGCATTTCGGTGCATGAAACAGCTGTTTCAAATGAATGGTCTGCCTTAATGTACTGCATAACACGGGTTAACGATCTTGCATTAACGCAAAGCAACAGTGTGAATGGGCCTTTAGACATATAAACCTTTTCTTTTCTTTTTTACAGATCAGAGAATTTGTTTTTTCTACCAGATGGCACATCCCAAAACAAAAGACATACATTCTCAAGTTCGGGTATTTAAAATATATATATTTTTTAGTTTCCCTTAATATTAGCCTTTATAGTATATTGCAGTTTACACATTACTCTACAATAAGAGTTCAGCCTCTTGGGGTTTTTGGGGGATTTCTAAGGAAGTGATGAAGTTATTGTGTACATCACTTTTTTTATTTGAATTACTGTGTCACATTTATTTTAAAAGGTTTCAGCACTAACATGCTGGTAGCTGCTTGTTTGCTTTATTGTGTGTTAAATCCAATTTAGTAAGATAATCAGTGTTACCTTCCATTTAAAGAATGGTTTTACTTTTTCTTCTGCAGTTATCAAATTACATGCTCCATGTGCAAGGAAATTCGGGTTAGGAGTTCTCAGGTATTTTAAAGCATACTAATGACCAAGCAATTTGCTGTATGTCGAGATACATTTTGCTTGCTGCCATCAACAATTAAGAGGTGCCATGGAGAGGTCATTCTAAATTAATATGCGGTCTTAAAGACAAGCAGATTTAAATAAGAATAACTGATCATTGTAAATAAATAAAATGTGTTTTTGGCATTAATATGGAAAGAAAATATGTGCATTTGTATAATTGTACTGACAAATGAAAAGATGTGTTATGGGTTATTTATAAAAAGAAGGCTGAAGTTGTTTGTATGCAAGCAGATCTTTTTGTTAGAGAAAAAAGGAAAACCTATCTGTTATGTGTTTTCATTATGAACTGAGACAGGGTTCTACTCTGTAGTGTTATTTTACCAATGGATTGTGCATGGTTCTACCAGTCTGGCAAATCACGAATTTTGCCTTGCTGGATACCCTACGCTTTACCTCACTATTGAAAATAAAAGTTTTTTTAATAGTGTGCTACCACTGCATTTTCCACTTCTTATATCAACATCAGTGAACAGACATCACTGCTAACATGTGTTGAGGCTACTGCCTCATTGTCAGAGTGGAGACGATGCCTGAATCTCCTTCAATAGCTGGCTTCTTGTAGAGAAAAACTGTTGCATTCAGAACATTAGCCTAAAATGGTAGTAAACCACCAACTAAGATGTAGCTTTTGGCCCCCAGGAGGTGTTTTCCATAATGTGCTAGTATGCACAGCTTATTAGCATATTTTGCTAATACCAGCAAGGTATTCTGTCTCCTAGATCTCAGATTGTGGCCCTCTGGCACATTTGAGTGGCAACAGTTGACAGCAAGCAAAAATGAAGTGTTGCGCAAAATTGTCAGGCAAAGTTGGGGTCAAACTGAAAAAAGGTCAAAGCAGGCAAATAAGAAGGATTGTTGAGTAGTAGGAATATGTTATAAGTTAGTGTGGAACTGGAACAGAGATCATGGGTACAGAAGCCTAGGAACAGATACTCAGAGAGGTCTATTGCTCAGGTAAATCCCAAGTGCACTCAGCAGGTTTAAATAACTTTCTAAGACATGAGCACAAAGGAGGTATCCAGCAGCAATTCTCTCTATGAACCAGCAGGTGGAGTGTGAGAAAGTCTAAACACGTAGGCCGAAAATTACCTAGGGCTTGTTTTTGGGGAATTCAAAAGCATTTGCACAAATGAACTAGAATCAAGCATGGGATCCAGGTATCCAGACTGGTCCTGCAGAGACTCAGCTGCAACATGAACAGCTGCCAACAGTGACACAGAATGGTTCTAAAGACAGCAAACTAAGACATCACCCCACTTTTTGGGAGTGTTAATGTCTAGGCCGAAATTACACAAAGCAAGATAACTTCATGGTTTCAGGGTCATCTTTAAAACATCTACCTTCATTAATTCACATACTCAGAATTATAAATACTATTTTAATGAATAAATAAATATAGTTTGAAGTGGTTCACCACACCTTGATGTTTCATATATAACTACATGTATGCAATATATATATATTAACTATATACATATATCTAGATGTGGTGACATACATACAGTACAGTTTATGGCAATCAGATATCTATGAGCAACTCTGAGCTCATTTATTTTTTTATTGTCATGTTGTTACCAGTTTCCATTCTCAGCACAAGTGATACAATTTCACCCTGTACAGTAATAAACAAAAGGAACACAATATGATTAATTGAAGAAGGCAAGCTGACCAAACAGGAAGTGGCAGCTGAGTAGACCATTGTTGTGACAGTTTATTGATTGTGACAAGCAATTAGAAGGCAGTAAAAAGTAAACAAATTAGAATGGCTCAAAATATATGTTTGCATTTGGATTGTATTGTTACAACATTTCTCTTTAGTTTGGCCCCATATGTAAGGACAAATATTCAGATCATTAAATAAAAACTAAATCAAATAACTGCAACACTGTACAAAAAACAATTGCTGGGAACCAATGGAAATGGAAGGTATTAGTTAAAATGATTTTGGGTACACAATCATTTTGTGCAGAAAATAATTTCTAAAAATGCTATCTATCTAACACACTGGAAGCAACAGTCCCATTGTTACCTGTTTAGACTTTTCATTTACTTTGAAGGTAGAATGCTGATGCTCCTTGGCTCCATCTAGTGGCAGGTATGACATGTGAATGACATTTGCCCAGCTGATGGCTGGGCAGAAGTGTTATAAATTGTTCCCAAAGAGTTTGCTTCTCTAGTCTTCAATGGATATTTTGAAAAATACAACATCCTAGATTGATGTTGAAAGTCTAGGTGGTTGGTCATTTTAATGGTACATGTGGCACAATGCAATGGTTGTGATAGTGTATGACTTACAAGATAATTTGGAAGCATGGAGCTAACATGTGTGGTTTAATTTAAAATAAATCTTTTTGTTACTTCTCTTTTGTGTCATCCTTAAATCTTAAAGTGTCAGGCATGAAATCCACATGGTAATCATTAATTAAAAATGAATTAATGTTATGCCATTTAGTGAATATTTGCATATGCAGCAATTCTAATTAATCTTATTTGAATATATTAGGGATGTAGAAACAAGTGTAAATAATTTGATTGACTATAGTACACACCTGTTAACTTCATTTTTCTTCAATATTTTGTTCAGAAACAATCAGAATTGAATTTATTGTTTCCAATACACTCTAAAGGGCATGATAAAAATCAAACATTAGAAGAAGTTCAAGGCACAGCTGTTGTATACAATAGGAAATTGCTGAATCATGCAAAGAAAATTTTAACATAACTTCAGAACTACTTGGATTCATATTGCATTGTACTTGCTGTGTCTCAACATAAAGTAGTTGAGATTAATACCACATACAGTTCTGCATTTGTGATCATGCATATTTCATTTTTCTATAGACTCTTGGACGAAGACAAGGAAACAAGTAAGAAAATAAGTTGAAACTCCAGCTTTCTTTATCCCATCATACTTTGGTGTTGTCAGACTGTTGATATTGTAAGTTTTTTGATATTGTGTAATAGAAAGAAAGATATATTGTATAAAAGAGAAAAATATTGGGATCAGCACTAAACAGAGACACCAACCCCTAAATACATTTATAAATTCCAACCCAAAAAAATGGGGCTTTTAAGGTGACTTATGAACAATGCAAGGAGATGATGCTAGACATAATAACCCGTAACTCATTGCATAATAAATTCGTATTTAATAATATAATATCAAGGTTAGCAAGAATTGTATCTAAAAATATATCAGAAGTTACTTGAAATGCTCCCGCTTGCCATCCTAAAATCATCTGTTGTGGTCTGAGGCTCTCCAGCCCTTAAGTGGTTAAACACATTGACTAGGATACTTTTACACTTTTACTAAATGGTAAACCCCAACACACCCTTTGTTTTCCCCTAACTAAAAAATATGAAAACATGAAATTAAGAAAAGCACCCCCCAAAAGAAAATTAGCGGGGTGACCAGCTGCCAAACAGCAACTTTGGTGTTGTTGACACACACCAAATGGTATATCTCCTCCCAGCTAAGGATGAGTTTTGGGTTCTGGCCTAACATGACTTTGGAGGGATCATGGTGAGATAATTAACCAAATATCATCAGCATCGTCAGTCAGCAGGTCTTTATGGTGGCAGATCAACATTGTCAGGTGCAGTTTATCATGAATGAGGTGGATCTGCATCGCTAGATTATGTGATTGACATAGATTTACATCACAGGACATGATTTGTTCTATAATAAAGGACTATTTAATAGTGCGGTTGTTTACACTTCCTTTCATAATTTATTTTGTGAATAAGTAACAAGGGGTACTAAATACCGCATGCTCATTCACATGGAGGGAGGGGTGAATGTCTGAGGGCTCCCTTGTTCTGAAGGGGGCATTCCAGATTCCAGTAGTTTCACACAGCAGAACTCTACATTGGGGGACAGAATGTGGGGATGTGGCTCTTATCCGCTCAACATGGAGACAAGGTGCCTTGCAAGGAGGGAACTTGACCTCGCAAGGTATCCTTCCAATATTGAAGTAATATGGCCTGGTATGATACAAGAAGGGTGTGCATGCTCACTCTCCCTCCATTCTTGGACAGCCAGCCTGCATGCCTGCAAAGGGTCTTTTATACATTTTTATGGTTAACCCCAAGCAGTTTTTTCCTTTTAAAGGGCCATCACACCATTAAGGAAAAAACAGTGTGGAATCCCCACTGTTCATAAAAGAACCATACCAGGCATGCAGCCTGGCTGACCAGAAAATGGGGACAGCAAGAGTGCAGACCCCTTTCCTAAACCAGCGAAGCCCCCCTTGTCCCAATGTTGAGATAGCAAAGGCCTCATCCCCACATCCAGTTTCTGAAAAATGGATGTGAGGGTCTGTGGGGGGACATATCAGAATCTGGAAGCTCCCTTTAGAACTAGGGGGCACCTAGATATATGCCCACTTGAACCATACCAGGCTGCATGCCTTTAACATTAGGATGATACCTTGTAAGGGGGGGTGTTGGCAAGGCACCTTGCTCCATGTTAAAAGGATAAGGGCTTCATCCTACTATCCTGTTCCCCAAAATTAATGTGAGGATCTGCAAGGAGCAATTATTAGAATCCGGAAGCTCCCTTTTGAGTATAGGGTACACCTGACAATACTGATCCACCACTATGATGTCCTGCTGGTACTCAAATCTCAAATGACTGATCTCTGCCAGCTTCTGTATGTAAACAAGTCAGTGGGGATCTTAGATGAAGTCATTGTCCAAATATGGTTATAACCATGTTTGCTCAATTACATAATTCCCTGGTCCTTTTGTTTACAAACAGAAGACAACATTGATCTGTCATATAACGGTGGAAGTGCTACCTCCGCTAAATGGCAGATCAACTGCTTTGTTTACAAATAAAAGCCAGATGGGAATTTGCCATTTAACGGTGGCAGGACTACTGCTGCTGAATGTCAGATCCCTGGCCGCTGTTTGCAGACAAACAATGTCACTTTTAAAGGAGTACATGATACTGCATATTATTTAAAAGGATGTTTGTATTTTTATTGTTACCCTTAAAGTCACATTACAAGGCCCTCTCTTTCTGCTAAATGGTATTATTTTTAAGTTTTCAGAGGCTGGTGTTCCCCATAGCAGTTCCCAGCTTCAAATTTCCTTGATATAATAATGACTTGTACATTAGCCTTGAAAAAGGGCAGAAAAAAGTCCATAGACATCAGTGGGGTTTGGTGCTATGTTCGCTATTTGCAAACCCTCTGACGAGTTCAGCGAATGTACGGCAAATCAAACTTTTCCCAGTTCACTATTCCCTGCAAACACTCTGTGATCCCTCCCAAATCTGCTATAGGACTGCCACACTGTTTCTATATCTGTGACCCAATGTAAATATACAGTATAGACGTTTTCAGCAATCAGCCCCAGCATTAGCACCTAGCTTTCTCTGCAGTCTGTTATACATAACTACACCTTGTCTGCTCCAAATCACACTAAATCACAATGTTGCTGCAAACACTGTGTAAGGCCCTGGCCAAACGGTTTTAGAATCACAGCTGCGGAACAAGGTAACAATGTCAGAAGAATATGTTAGTTTTAATTTAGAGGTACGGTAGTCAGTGTTGGACTCCTGGCGTCACTCTCAATCTGTGATACAGAGAGTTAGGAGTCCGACCATCATATACCGTGGGAGCAATTAAATTGGTTAAGGGACCTAAGCGTATTTACAGCATACGAGTGGTCTTAGATAAATAATGTTAGAGGAATGTGGTAGTTGCTGATGACGCTGTGGGCATGAATGCAGGTTGAAAAGAGCAGTAAGATCAGCAACCAGTAATATTGAAGACACAAGTTACTTGCGAATGTAACAGTTCATACCAGCATATAGCTGCAACAGTCAGTAGGCACTTCAATCAGCAGTAGTTTTTAAAGGGAGATGGTTACTTGCAGAGGTAAATAGGACACAGGTGCATGTAGTTTTGAGGCAAACCGCAGATCGAGCAATTCCCAATGGTAAGCTGCATATGGTTACTTGCGGTTTGTATGAACAGGAATTCGTCCCTCAGCAGGTTGTAGTTATGGAGGGCTGTTGTCCTTGTCACTCTCTCTCTCTGTATGGGGTATCCAAGGATCCGTGTGGCCGGCAGAGTCAGCAGGCGCTCACTCCACACACAATAGTGGAAAGCCGAGCTGACAGTGTGCCGGTGTCTTAAGCCGGAAGGTATGGGAGGAGCCGGTGACGTCATCCGGCCGATGTGTTCCAGCCTGGAGCGCATCAACGCGAGTAGAACTTCCTGTTTAGCGGCTGCGTTCCACCGTGGAACGCAAGGACGTGCCGCGATCGTTACAGCACCCCCCCTAAGGGAACCCCTCCTGGGGTTCCTCAGGGGCGAAGGCTTGTCAGGGTACCGGAGGTGGAACTGCCTTACCAACACAGGAGCGTGTACATTCTTTGCGTCTTCCCAAGAGTCTTCCTGTGGTCCATACCCTTTCCAATGGACAAGATATTGCAGCCGGTTCCAGCGTTTTCTGGAATCAAGTATCTTAGCCACCTCAAACTCTTCTTCCCCCAGCACCTGCACTGGGGGTGCAGGAGGAGGGGAGCAGTCAGGAAAGGGATCCGGAGTAAAAGGCTTGAGTAGAGAGACGTGAAACGAAGGGTGAATCCGTAAGTCAGCTGGGAGTGTAAGTCTCTCAGCATTAGGGTTCAGGGCCTTTTCTATAGGAAAAGGACCCAGGAACAGCCTGCTGAATTTTTTGGAAGGAGTTCCCAGGTGGAGGTTTCTTGTAGAGAGCCAGACCATGTCCCCCACACTGTATGATGGAGCGGGTCTCCTGCGGAAATCGTAGTAGTGTTTTTGGTTGTAGTGAGCCCTGGTGACACTTCGGTCATTTTTTGGAGGTTGGACAGGTAGGCACCCACTGCAGGAACGTTAGAGGGAACTAAACTGGCAGGCAGCTGGTTGGGATGGAACCCATAGTTTGCGTAAAAAGGCGAATGCAGAGTAGACGAGCTGGCAGAGTTGTTGTATGTGAACTCAGCTTGCGGGATCATTTCAGCCTAGTCATCTTGGAGGTGGGTACAATAGCACCTGATGTACTGCTCCAAGCACTGGTTCACCCGTTCGGTCTGACCATTCATCTGAGGGTGGAATGCAGTGGACATCTTATGGTCAATGAGGAAAGTGGAGCACATGGCCTTCCAAAATGTTTTAATAAATTGCGCCCCTTGATCTGAGATGATCTGGGAAGGAATGCCATGAAATCTAATTATGTTGGAGAGGAATGCGTCAGCTGTTTCTTTGGCTGAAGGGACCTTAGGCAAAGGGGTGAAGTGTGCCATCTTGGTCAATACATCAACCACCACCATGATGGTGTTATATCCCGATGAAGGAGGAAGATCCACTATGAAGTCTATTGACACAGTCTCCCAGGGTTTGCTAGGAATGGGTATGGAAGTGAGCAATCCGTAGGGAGGCCTTCTTTCCCTTTTACAGGAAGAGCAGACTTGACAGGTAGTGACGTATTTCCTTACTGTTTCTCTCATCTGAGGCCACCAGAATGATCTTCGAATGAGATCCAGTGTTTTTGTGACGCCTGGGTGTCCCACAAGGGGACCATCATGTAGGAGTTGGACTATTTGAATAGTTAGTTTGGGAGGAATGTATAATTTGGAGTCCTTATAAAGGAATCCTTCTCCATAACTGTTTAGACCAGGAGGAAGTGTGGAGGTATCCGTGGTTAAACACTCCTTGAGTTGGTCTTTCAAACGGACGTGGGCGAGGACGAACCTGTCGGGAGGAATTACTGAAGAGGGAGGATCAGGTTGAGGATTGACTTCCAGGATACGGGAAAGAGCGTCCGCCTTCCCATTCCTGCGACCAGGACGATAGGTGATCTGGAAATCGAATCTTCCGAAAAACAGACTCCATCGCACCTGCCGTGATGACAGAGACTTGCTAGTCTGCAGATACTGTAGGTTTCTGTGGTCAGTGTATATGGTTATGGGGTATCGTGTACCTTCCAGCAGATGTCTCCAGTGTTCGAGGGCACTCTTAATGCCCTGTAACTCCTTCTCTCCTACAGGGTAGTTGATTTCGGCAGGGTTGAGGGATCTGGAGAAGAACGCCACAGGTTCGAGAAGTGAGGGCCGTTGGGAGAGAACAGCTCCTAAGGCAATGTGAGATGCGTCGACTTCCAAGACATAATGACTGTCAGGGTTTGGTAGTTGTAGAATAGGTGCCGAGGTGAAGCGTTGCTTCAGGGAATCAAAGGCAGCTTGAGAGTCTGCCGACCAAGCGTAAGTTACTAAGGGGCTAGTCAGGCCGGTGAGTGGTTTGACGACTGCCAAGAAGTTCTTCACAAATTTCCTATAGAAATTTGCAAATCCCAGGAATCTCTGCAAGGCCTTCCTGGAGTTGGGAATTGGCCAGTTAATGATGCAATCCACCTTGCCTTGATCCATCTGAACTCCCTCGGGAGTAATCACGTAACCGAGGAAGGAAATGGCAGGTTGCTCAAACACACATTTTTCCAATTTTGCATATAAGGAATGAGCCCGGAGTCGTGCAAGAACCCATCTGATGTGTTTCCCATGTTCTTGGAGGTTTTCAGAGAATATAAGTATGTCGTCGAGATAGACCACTGTGCATGTGTCCAACAGGTCTCTGAATAGGTCGTTTATGAAGGCTTGAAAAGTTGCAGGGGCGTTGCATAGCCCAAACGGCATGACTGTGTACTCGTACAAGCCGTAGCGGGTTCTGAAAGCCGTCTTCCATTCATCTCCAGGTTTGATATGGATTAGGTTATACGCGCCTCTCAGGTCTAGTTTGGTAAATACCTGAGCCGTTTCTAACCTCTCAATAAGCTCAGGGATGAGAGGCAGTGGATATTTATTTTTAACCGTGATTTTGTTTATCCCGCGATAGTCTATGATGGGTCTAAGACTCGAGTCCTTGTTCCTCACGAGGAGGAAGATGTAGAGGGTCTGATAAATCCCTTTCTCAAATTTTCCTTCAGGTAGTTCTTCAGATGCACTAACTCAGGCTGGGACAGGGGGTATATCCTCCCGGTGGGTATGGTAGCACCAAGGATCAGTTCTATAGGACAATCGTATGGTCTATGCGGGGGGAGCGTCTCTGCATTGCGTTTGCTGAAGACGTCAGAGAAGTCGTGGTACCTCACAGGGAGTTGATCTAGAGTGATTTGCATTAGAATAGAAATGGGGTAACAGGTCTCCCTGCAGAACGCAAAATTGAGCCTTATACTTCCCTGAGCCCATAAGATAGTAGGCTGATGAAGTATCAGCCAGGGCAGCCCCAGAACTACTGGAAAGAGAGGGGAAGCAATGATGTCGAACGTGAGGTACTCAGTATGACTATCTGCACAGCTGACCAGGATGGTTTGGGTTTGGCAGGAGATGGGCCCTGTGGAGGAGGTGGTACCATCTATGAAACTCATGGAGACAGGTGTTAATTTTTTGGTATAAGGGATTTTATTCTGGTTTACTACATGGATGTCTATGAAATTTCCACAGGCTCCAGTATCCAGCATCGTTCTAGTAGTTATCTGGACTTGGTCCCACTGTAGGGTGAGAGAAACGTATAAATAATGATTTGAACGTGGAGTTGCAGAATTCATTTTGCACATATGAAGGGCCTTACCTCCACAGAAATGGGTTGCTATGGGCATGAACGGCCACATTTGTTCACCATCTTCTTAAACCATGAACGACTTGGGTTGAACCAAACATGAGGCTCATCTCTATGCACAATAAAAAACAGGTTACACCCCTTAAATGTTCTTTTTAACCAAATGTAACAAAACCCTGTTTCATATAACTCCATTTAAATGTTATGAACACAGCGGATTTTTATAATCCACACTGTTAGATTACTGTACAGTTCTTTTCAAATTTGGTAAATTGTACAATATGATTGTTTGCATGACCAGCTGAAGTTTCACTTTATTTTTATCCAGTACAATGCACCTTAAATATATAGAGAGAGATATGAGTAATCTCCCCAGCAATGCATAAAAGTGTACTGTATGCAGGCTTTACCTTACATGAATGCTATCCACTTTGGCAGGGGGCAGCTACATTTCATCTTCATCTGCTTCATCATCTTGTTAAGATTACCAGGTATAAACTGACTCGCACAGAAAATAATGCAGTACAGCAGTAAAAGAAGGTTACATATTTTAAAATTATACCCTGAAGAGAAGAACGATGCTGTAGGTGGGAAACAATTAGTAGTTATACACATAAGAGTTTCATTAAATAGTGAACACAAAGAACAATGCTTTGCATTAACCCAAGGCACTTTTCAGCAGTTTAGTACACAGAATAATAATAATTTTTTTTATTATTACTGGCTACCTTGCTAAACAAAATCTACGAACAGGGGTGTGGTGTCATTTGGGAAAATTCTTATTAGCAATTAGGTTTGCAGTAAAATTGTTTAAAAAAAGGCAATCAGTTTTTAAATATATAACATGTTGGTCACTACCACCATTCTTAAATGTTTTATAAACCTAACATTCTTAAAGCTCATTTGCTAATACACTTTTTTTAAGTCACAAGGAGAATTGGTTTTCTCTTCACCTTCTTCAGTCTTTGTGTTTATTAGAAACTCAGTACAATATTTCCCTATTTGGGAACTCTAGATTGTGGTACTTTAAAGTGATTTTGAATGTGATTTGGCCTTGCTATATTTAATTGACCTCTTCTTTGTAGAAAGCTACATGGTTTGCTTGCATTTATGTTTGTAGTTCCTCTTTACAGAGTCATCATATTTTATTAGAACAACATGTCATTGTTTTTCACAGCTTTTTCCATATACAGAAACATTTAAATTAATACTTGATTAAATATTGTCATCTAATGCCTAGAGTTTATAATAAGTGCCTAAGCATGTCACTGTATGATTATAGTTCTTCAGTTTGATTTATTTAAATTCCTGATACACCTTACATTTGGTGCCAGCTACCTTCAAAATCCACAATAATAGACTTTATTCTCTGTATATGGAATAATACAGAGAATGAAGTCTATTATTATAGACTGTAAGCATTCTCAACCCCATCTGAGAAGTCCTGAAAGTCAATAAATGCATTCAAGAAGATACTGTGAAGTTATGGTGATAACTGTTAGTCAAAGTTGAGGATATAATGTTCATTCAGTAAAATGGTAGTAAGACATGTAGAGAGACCTAGGTGACACCAAAGGAAGAAAATGTCCATGTGGCACATTTTTATTTTATACAGGATTATTCACAGGGGTAAGTTTTTGGAGAAGGCAGGAGAAGTGAACAATCTAGGACAACATAGCTGGACGGAAAAGTGAGCTGAATTGGAGAAGTTTCCCAAATCAGCTAATTTGTCCTAGATTGTTCACTTCTCCTGCCTTCTCCAAACTCTTCACCCTTCAGTGAATATCCCTCATAGTCTTGCATTGGATGATTTTGCAGAATCCTGGCTGCTATGGAGAAGTGACAATAATAATCATGTTCTGTTTAAGCTTTGAAAAGTATGAAGGTGATGAAGCTTGTCACAAAAGTTCAGGATCTGAATTTGTGATATCATTTTAAATAGTACACATTGCACCACTGACAATGTTTTGTTCTGACATCTGTCAGAATCAAAGATGGAGAGTTATACATAGATAAAAACTTACAAGATCTACAAACATCTGTCCCGGGTATAAATAGTAACATAAATAAATAAAATAAAAAAACAAGTAATTTTGCTAAATGGGATAGATAAGCTTTCAGCACTCAGAGCTTAGATTTGATTGTTTCAACATAGAACTCCCTGTGCGGAGTAAAGCCCTATCCAAAGACTTCCCTCACACTAAGCTTCTATACAACCACAACCAAGAACCCTCACACTAACCCTCCCTAATGTAAACGTAATCCTTTATTTCCTCGCCCCTTGTCCTTATTTCACATTCTCAGAGCATATTAAATTAGTTTTTATAATATAGCTTACTGATTACATCCATAAAAATCCTTTTTCATTTGACTTCATTATCAAGGAGCTGGACTTCATTATCAAGGAGCTGTTTTAGAAACACTATGAGAACGTGAAATGAGAACATGATGATGACTTACCATATTTTCATTCACACTCAACACATAATTAATCAATTGTATATAAACATCAAATGCCCATTGAGGAAGAGTGCAGCATAGTTGTGCATATTTCATGGAACCTCCAGGGAACATGCAACTCCTATTTCTGTGCCAAAATCAAATTTGAAAAAATTTCAAATCTATAACTAGACTAGACTAAACTTTTGTGTTCTTTAAAGCACAAAAACATAGGTAACATACCAAGTATAGAACAAAGGAGCAAAACTACATACTAAGCAAGCATGGTTTGCTGAAAACATTTAAAATTCAGAATCCACAACATGCTGAGCATATCTGCTTCTTACAGCTCATGTTTGAATTTCCTTTGTGAATTTACTCTCAGATGTAGTTTAGGTGTTTAATATTAGCTGGCAAGCTGGGACCTTGTGGCTGTGGGATGTGGCATACTCTTTGTGTTTGCAGGCATCTAAGGCCTATGCTGCTTCTAGCCTCAGCTTTTCCCTCTGCCTGATGTCTTACAGGTTTTGTGCTTACATTGGCATGTGGCATCCTAGTGGTGTTTTTCTTGTATTGCCACTGGCATCTAGTGATATTGGTTCCTGTGATCTCCCAGATGTTATTTGCTATTTATAACCCATATTTTCCCTGGCATCATCTGGATTTTGTGAACCAACTCTGTGATGTCTTGTGGGTTTTGAGACTATATTCTCCCTGCAATCTCATGTTTTTTGTTCCTGTGGGTTTTCTAGCATTTAGAGATGGATGTGTGCATGTTTTTCCTGTCCTCTAATAGTTTTTTGATAATGTCGAGTATAGATAGAAAACGTTTTAGGAACAATAAACTGGCACACATGCTGGTACTTGAATTGAGATGAAAACTGAAACTAGCTCCTTAGCTCTAATGGTGTGCTGTGGTGATGGGCGGTGGTGATGTGCGGTGGTGGTGTGAGGGGCCGGGGGCGGGGTCGGGCTTTACGGATCAACTGCCTGTGGATCTGTTCAGGTACTCACACTTTTCAATCAATGCTATGCATGATCACAGTAGAGGTGTAAGCAGACCGACCTGCAATTTTACAGTGATATTTGCACAGTGGTAATACTAGTATTGAACAATATGATATGCCTGACTTGCCCAACAATTCCTTTAAAAAAAAATACATCCTGACACATCTGATAAACTATTTGTGTGTTTAAAAGGGGATTTCTCTCCTCTAAAAAAAGAACTCCAAGAAAACTTTTTCATTAACCCTTGCAGTGGGGCTATCCTTGCGCTGCAAGGGTTAAAGTGCTTGTTTGTGTTTAGGGACAAAAATATACTCACCCAAAGCGGCGAGCCAGCCAGCTGTCACAGTGCTTCCTCCAGCCTGTCGCCTCCTCCGCAGCAACTTTGGAATCTTCCTCAGTGATCTCACATCTATAAACTGTGTATAGACGGGATTTACCAGACCTTAGACCACTGCAAAGGAAGAGGAGAGACACTAGAATGACCGAAGAAGAAGCTGGCATGGAGCTTTGGGTGAATATAACTTTTTTTTCTACCTAGACACAAATGAGCACTTAATCCTTGCAGTGAGGGGGTAGCCCAACTGCAAGGGTAAATAGAAAAAAATCCTGGAGTTCTTCTTTAACACATAAATTCTACAAAGTAAGATCTACCTCAGTAAATATTTACAGCAGTAGTTTGTCAAGTGTATTAATTTCCCTCGTGCAGTAGGGGTAAACTGATTCAAACGAAAACAGGATCTGTTGTCTATATTTGTCATCATTTTCCCCCAATGCACAAGCAAATTTCTTTGTACCATGTGACAATTTTACTGCTTATAGGTTACTTTTTTTTAAATTACTTTTTATTCAGTTTTACATATAAAATACACGTTATCTAGCATTCTCCTACAACAGTAGGGGTACATTCTTAGTTACAAACATTCCTTAAATCCACCTGCCAAATTCAACATTACGGAGAAAAAAAACCCTCCACCCCCCCCGAGAGACTTGTGCAAGATCGAGCCCCGAGGCTGAGTACAATAACAAGGCGAGGAGACAGCTCAGTATCCACCGGTTCCAGAGGTGCGCCTCCAGACCCCGAATCCCCCGTAACCCAAATGGACGAACACATGTAGGGACTCGAGGGGGCTAGCTGCTCCAGGGAATGACAGCACACCCAAGCATAGGCTAGATGTCAGGGGTGGGGAATTGTATGATGATGAGGGACAATTCAATAGGGACAACCTCTGTTATACCCTGGGGCTTCTTAAAGCATCTCAACCCTCCCCCTTACCCGCATCAGGCTAAAGCAATCCAACCACCCCAAATCCTATCAAACTTCACCGGGCATCCTCTGCTAATGTAGGCTTGCTTATAGGTTACTTAAAGTCTTTCTATAAATTGACATAAAAACATAAATGGTATTTTTTTGTTTTTTGATATTTGCAAAATGTTTATATTATTAAATGGTTAAATTAAAATTTGCAACATTAACCAGTGCATCATGTAGAAAGAGTTTGACATACCTAAAAATACACTGGATTCATTTGAATTCAAATACTAATTTACAGCAAGCACAATGAATCCAAAACTCTTCATTGCCTTGGTTTAAATGATACAGCATGATAAGGTGCAAGCAGCATTCAGTCAAGGGCAATTAAGCATACCTATTATCTAATGCAGTAGACAGCTTAAGATGTTAGAAGTGGTTCATTTTGCCCATTAGTAGGAACATCATAAGGGTGCAAATGTCCTTTAATATGCAGCTTCCATAAATAGGCCATCTGTTTTCCATTAGATCAATATGAATAAGAGCTGAACTTATGCCAGTCATTTTCAGTGTTCAATTTGATTTTTTTTTTTTAAATGGAGCGTTTGATTTATTTCTTTTTTATTTTTATTTATAAAAATGACATTGTTAATGATCTGCCACCCTGCATGGCAACTATATTTTAAATAAAACATTTTATCCACATCCAAATCTTGTATTGCCTTTGTATGGGTATTTTATGTTTTAAGTGCTAATTGAACCATCTGTACGCTGAAGTAGGTAAAAAACATGTAATGTACCTTACATATGTTGGAAAATTGTATACAAAGGTTCTAACATACTTACATTGCTTAATGATGAAAACTTTTTTTTAGGTTCTAAAAAAAGAAAATTAAGCGACGAATGAAGAAAATATGTTCAAAGTATCTACATGAAACAAATAAAACAGTTTTTACACTTAAAATTTATAAATTAGCTACAGAACACTTAGGTTTATATGAAACCAAATGCCATATCAGTTGTATACAGAGCTACACAATTTCAGCCATGAGATTTATCATCATGGCTTTTCATTTATCTAATGGTTTCATTTTGCTATTTTCCCAACTATTTAAATGATCTTGTAAAGGCTGTAGGTTTTGTGTTTTTGTTTTTTTCAAAGCAAAATAGTAGCAGGGGAAAGTTGCAATGGTTGATTTTTTTGGTGGGCTCTTTGAAATCTTTGAAGTGAAAGCATGCTGGGCTTTTCATAAATGATACATTGTTTCACATATCATTCAGATTCTGCTCATCTTTTTCCTTGTTTATTCAACTGTGGTATCAAACAGTCAGATGACGCCATGGGGTTGATTTACTAAAGGCAAATAGGCTGTTTAGTTTGAAAAGGATTTTTCTTACTTTGTGAATGTGGTGGTTGGATAACAGCCAGTAGAGTTTCCCCTTATTCACTAAGCTAAGGGAAAATTCCCTTCAGTAATTCAACACCTACAATTTCATATACACAAGTGTTTTCTTGGATTAACCATGCAAACTTAGGTCAGTAAATTGCCTTTGACTTTAACAGAGCATTACCCATGACTGTTACCATACAACGTTTATGTCAAATCGTCATAAGACATATGTATATAGTTTAATTTTTGTAATTAAACATATTCTCTGTTGGGTGACTGAATTGAGTAGAGAGATTATTGTTTTTATACTGTCCTGAGGATTTGATTACATGGGGATTTTTTAATGTAATTAGGCGTTGCCTGTTAATGGTAGAAGGTCAAGACAAGAGACAATGAGATCTATGAAAACTTTGGAGCCGGGACCCTTGCGTCTAACAATAGGTACATACTCTCTTTTGTCCCTGGCCAATCATAGAAAGGGGTTGGAAGTTGTAACAGAGGGTATTTGAAAGCCTCCAATCCCCATTAAGCTTTGGGAGGCCACCAATCGATCAAGGGGCAGGAAGGGAAAAGTTAGTCTTGTAGACCACCAGAATGGGGCCCTCATGTGACAATTAGTCAATCAGAATGGGTAAATATGCCTGTACTCTTTCCCCACGCAAATGTATGTCTATCGTTTGTCTCTTATATATCAATGTCTGTGTATTTTGCATGTGTAAATCTTTTCTTTGTATTTTTTTAGTTAAATAGATTGTTGGTTTGTTATATTTAAGTCTTAATACCATATACCAATACATTTCTGTTACTGTGTTGAGCTCAATAATCTCATGATTGAATCCTCAGAACCATATACTTGTAAGTTTGAACGCTTATACAGTGGTTCATAACTTAAACTAGTAATTTGGGTAACAACAGTCCATATATGTTTCACCAGCTTTGCATTGCACTGTGTTTCCTTGGATGTCGCATGTCATACTGAGGTGTGTTGAACTGCAGCCGAATAAGTATTTTCTTGTTAAATGCTGCATTTTCCATTCAAACATATGTAATTGTGTTAGAATGGAAATAGACAAAAAAAAATCAATATGAGACATATTGTTGTGTGTGTGTGTGTGCGTGTTTATATGTTTGCATGTATCTGACACTGGTACTGAAAGTCAGCAAAAGAGGATTTGCAAAAAAAAAAACTGAATTTAGCAATAAATAAGGCAAATGCCTTTTTAAATGTGTCATTTAAAATTTAAAAAAATCCATATATATATTGGGGACCTTAACAGTCCTGTATATGAAGCCTGCTTGAAGCTGCCCAATCAACTAACTGCTGTGTTTGGAAACAAGCAGTGAAGCTAAAAGGAACCTTCAGTGCAAGTACTTCTGTAGCTTATAATTAGGCCAAATTAAATTGCATATTGTAAATTGCATATTGTACATATCTCGAGTTTAAACTCGGGACATGGAGGGGAGCTCCATATCTCAAGAGCCTCAACAAAGCTGTAGAAAATTTTTAGCCATACATTATTTTTACTTTTCTGTTTGCAAAGGAAAAAGATAATTTTAGTACTGTTTTCCTTTTATTTTTAAAAAACGCTCTTCCCCAAAACACCCCCCTCCAAGTTGTATACTTGCTTGTCCTTGCCCCTTCCAGTTTTTTGCTGTGCAGCTGGCTGGAAGCTGTACAGCCTCCACTTCAAAAATTGAAATTAGTAGAGATTAACGCATGCATGTGTTGACAAAATAGACCCCCATAGACCGAGAGAGCAGAATGAGCAGCTTTTGAAATAGCAGCTATGCAGCAGCCAGTGTCTCAGGAACCAGAGCCCCTGCTGGTGGCACTGTCATCCTCGGACCTGAACCATGTAGTTCCAATGTCCACCACTGGGTGTCTCCCAGCAGCCAGCAGTTCCCAGCAATTAGTTTTGCCTGATACTGGATAATGCACTCTGAACTTGTGTCTGTTGGTTTGTTGTTTATACCTTGCTTTAAACTATGTTTTGCAGGATACCTGCACGTGGCATCCTAACAGAATGCTGAGGCCATAACATCCAGATTGATTGCTCCAGGGATCTATGAGTTTGTTTTGTGGTTGGACACTTGTTCTTGCTATTTTCAAGATGCACTAGAAGAGGTGCTTTATTATGTGCTGCTAGCATCAGAAGAAAGTGTATATTTCCATCAGCTGTTGCAGGTTCTACCTAGTGAGCAAATGCTGGAATGTATACCTCTTGCCAATTGTCTTATGGCTCAGGGCCTTTTTTATTTAGGGCAGGGGTAGGCAACCTTGTCTCTCCAGCTGTGCTGAAACTACAAATCCCATCATGCTTCTGCTTCTGTGAGTCATGCCTGTGGCTTACAATGCCTTATGGGATTTGTAGTTTCAGCACAGCTGGAGAGCCAAGGTTGCCTACCCCTGATTTAGGGGAATCATACTGCAAATCTACAAATCTGTAGTAATCAGGCTTTGCCTGATAATATCAGGAATTATGTTGCCTGCTGCCCAGCCTGATTCAGCTGATTCTCTGCATGGTGCCCCATCTAACTCCTCTGTTGCCCAGTCAGACTCCATCTTCCCTCTGTCTGCTGCCCACTTCCACTTCCCTCTGCCTGGCTTGACTACACTGACTCTTTGCCTGCTGCCCATTTTGACTCTGCTGATCCATTGCCTGTTGCCCAATCTGACTCTGCTGATCCTCTGCCTGCTGACCAGTCTGACTCTGCTGATCCTATTGATATACTGTAAACCTCTCTATCTCTGCGCTATTATTGATCTCAGCAGTCTTCCAGCAGTGACATGTATTACAAAAATTCTGTGGGCTGCACCTCAGATGGGATCTGCCCATCTTGGACGGGCAGATCGTACTTGCGATCATCGAAAGCCCGCCCCGCTGAGGGGCGGGCTTCCGATGACCACAGAGCGATTCTCCTACGATAATCGTACAGTGTATGATCACCTTTACTCTGCTAATCCTCTGCCTGCTGTCTAGTCTGATTCTGTTAAAACTCTACCTGCTGAACTTCCGGTTCCGGCGCCTGCCAGGAGAGTCGCACATGTGAAGAGCTCCGGTTCTAATTTTTTGTCTTTTTTTGCTCAACCTGCCCGCGGTTTTTTTTTCTCTTCCCTACCGGCTATTTTCTCTCCGAGACATACTCGGACGAAGTGTGACGGCACGAGATACACATAGGATGACTCCACCTGTATTGATCCGAGCAGGTTGGTCTTTGGGAGGCTCCAAACATTGCTAGGTTGTGGTCTATGTGTCTGATAACATCATTGTAACCATGAGATGTATACATGAGAATTGTCACTGTTTTGTTATTGTCTTTTTGTATTTGATTTACTTTATCCATCTGTTGGTGGAATGAAAATTAATAAAGACACGTTTAAAAAAAAAACTCTACCTGCTGGTAAATCTGACTCCGCTAACCCTTTGGCTACTACCTGGCCTGACTGAACCTCCATCATCTGGTGGTTCTGGTAAGTCTAGGAGTCTGCTTCTTTCATTCACCTGGCATGAGATGCTTATCTGGCCTGAGGGCATTTTCGTAGTCAAGTTACCTGAGTTTCTTCAGCAGGCTCCTGTTGCCTGGTGGTCCAAACACTCACTTTAGAAATGGTAGTTATGTGCACAATGACAGCCCTAGTAGTAGAGATCCTCTAAAGAATGGAAGAGGTCCATTTAAGCTTTTCTGGGACCCAGATGGAATCACTGTATATCCAGGTACATTAGGAAACCAGAGTCAGGTAAACATTACTTTCACCTAAATGGCTGCCAACCTGTGATGCAGGTCCTTGCACCCCAGCAAGCTACCCGGAAGTGGGGTGTTTACAAACATTGAAGCACCCTGGCATCAGGGTGTCTGTGCTGTTGAAGGATCATAGTGCCAGGTTCTCAAATGACCCACATTTTGGGATGTCAGCTGCCCTGAATGACTTAGAGTGACAAGTTGGTTGGGATTTTTACCTGTTTCCAGACCCCAGTAGCAGGGCATCCAACCTATTGCCAGACCCCAGCAATGGGGCATCCAACCTGTAATGGACCCTGGCAGTGGGGAGCCCTCTGGGTAAACATGCCCAACAACTAAGATATCACAGCAACTATCCCTCTTATTCTGTGGTTGAATATATTTTGTAAATACTTAGGGGTCTATTCACTAAGCTGTCGAAGGATTTAGCCGTAGCTTCAGTAGAACCGAAGGGCTGCTGTACGGGCTATTCACTATAGTCAGTACAGCTCCCGAAGTTGGCCGAGCGACTCAGGCAAGCCAAAGGCATATGCCTTGGCTCCACTGAGCCGAGGTGAAAGCCGAAGCTGGCCGAATGGCATCGGCATCTATGAGAATAGGCCGAACAGCAGCGAGTAGCCTGCCGGAGGTTCGGCTCAGCCGATCCAGATGTTGGATCAGCTGAGTCGAACTCCTTCTGCACTTCGGGTCGGCCGAACATGCTGAGCATGTTTGGCCAACCCGAAGCCAGCCGCAGCAAGCCAATGTACGGCTGATTTTAGTCGGTGTACGGCTGAAAACAGCCGTATAAGCATGAAGGGAATAGCCGAACAGCATTCGGCTCACTTCACTTTGGGTCGGTTATTCACTCGTCTGCCTATGGCAGCTTTGTGAATAGACCCCTTAGTTAAACTGGGTATACTCAGTTATATTGTTTTGTTCAACCTGCGGGCTGAACAAAAAAAAAACAGATTCTTTCATCTCCCGCTGTGTGCTTTGTATTCTGAGAGCAGCAGGGGGTGCTGCTGTCAGAATACCCAAACAATAATAGTAGATGATTGGCTGCTGTCACTGTTCTTCTGAAAATTTTCAATCTGACTCCTTCAATCGTTTGATCGATGGAATGCCGGATGGAGGGGTGATGACAGGGCCACCCGCTGTGTGAATTTCAGCTGGTCCATTGAGAACCAGTTGAAATGCATACAGTGTATAGCTGTTTTAGTTAGGCGTTTGCACTCTGCACTTTTTTGTGTTTTTTAGTTTGTTGTTTATACATTGCTTTTTAACTGTGTTGGTTCACAATACACCTTGTTGTTTTTTCACTTAGCTTTGGATTGATCCACTGTGATCCACTCTGTTGTGCAATCCATATATTTGGTCTCACGTGTTTTGCAGGATATCTGCATGTGGCATCCTAACACAGTGGACTGCAGAGTGAAAATCATAGCGTAGTGGTGATAAATATTTGGTGCAAACTTCTAGAAGAGCCCTTCTCTTCTGAGCTTCTTTCTGAGGAGGATGCCACAGTGAAAGGATCTTCTTTCCTTAGGCCTTGCCCTATCTGGGGGGCTGTATCAATGTCTTAAAGAATGTCAGCTCTCTTGCTGGAGGGAACATCAAGAGAGAGCAGAGCAGGAAGATGGCTGCTTGTATGGGACATCTTAGGAGACGTTCTGTGCTGAAGAGAGTCCTGGAGAGCTGGGTACATGCTGCTACTAGTGAACATTACAACTAAGGTACCTGTGACTGCTTCCATAGGGTCAAGGGTCTAGGGACTACTTACAGAAAGAGTAAGATTAGTTTGAGGTTTAACAGTCAGTGACTGCAACTACATTAACAACTATTCGAAGAGTTGAGTTAGTTTGTCCATTTGTGGTTATACTGTGCCTCTAACCCTCTCTCCTCTTTTTATTGAGCAAAATCAACCTTAAAAAGTCTAAGTCACTGGTGCCTAACTTTGTTTACCCCACAATAAGCCAAAGATTCCAACCTGAGAAGTGAAATGCTAGCCAGCCACACCATCTAGGGGGTCATCCCCAACCACCCAGAGGGGAGGAGTGCTACAAGTACAGACATCCATTAAAATCAAGGGGGAAAAAGCATTTAGAAGTAACAGAAATCTGTAATTATATTATGTTCAATTGTGACATGAGTCATTGGGGGTGATTTCCTAACCTAAACACACGCACGCACCAGGTGCGTGTGATTTTCACACAGCAAAACGTATTTATCAACCAAAAAGTCTCTAAAAGCATATTTCCACTAATGCCATATATGGAAAAATCATGCACATGATGCATATGTAATGCTGCTTCACAGTTTAGACAAAAATGGTTAGCTCATGCATTTACATTCCTGCATTCATCAACGCAAGCAACACAACATAGAGCTAATTTACACAACATCACCTTGCAATTCATGCTTGGCTTTGCACAACACACCTGCTGGGTGTGTACACACTACATAGGTGTTTAGATTCCACCCATAGCCTTACCAAATGAAATTTGATTCATCTACAGTTTAATAACTCCATTTAAAAATATCAACTATGCTGCAAATTGCAACAAAAAGGCAATTGGGAGTAAATTTTGATGGGTAATTTTGGCCTTTTGAAGTGATTTTGTGGGCAAACTATTGTCAAATTTCATGGAAAGATGGACAAAGCCAAGGGGATCTTTGCCAAATATAATATGCAAATAATGGAAAATACAGTTGGGGTGGGGCCTTTTCATACAGCTGTATATGCAACATGGTAAATACACAAAACCTTTAAATAGTAGGATGCCCTAAAGTTGCAAGTGGTACAAACTAACACAATGGTTTTCAGGAACAACCTCAGTGACAGAATACTGTGCCAGTGCATATTTGTGGAATTCATTAATACAATTAGCTTTGCTGGCAGTTAAAAAAAAGACCTCATTCAGGTAGTTTTAGCAGTAGTACATGCCTTTTCATTGAGCAGAACTAGATCTATCTTGACAGAAGTTTTTATTATTAATATTATAATACAATGTTTATAGCTGTCTGTGCAATAATTTACAAAATAATCTGGAGACAGTACAAATACAATACATTTGAAGATAGGAAGGTCAGGAAATCTGGATCAATCGATTATCGGATACACCGATAATCGGGACCAATATTATTTTTAGGCGGGCTTGCCTTTGCTTTTTGAGGGTGGTCGCAACACGGATGCATTCACCTCTGAGGACTGCCTTATGTGCTTCCCATAGTGTCATGGGGGAAATGTCTGGAGTGTTGTTAAGGGTTATATATTCTGTGATAGCTGCTTGTAGAGCTGATCGCATACCATCATCCGTAAGAAGGAGTCATTCAGAGACCATGTGTGGTCTACCGATTCTGACCAAAAACAGGATAGGTTTATAATAACGCCTTGATGGTCTGTCCATGAGAATGGCTGAATGGTGGCGCCAGTAATTGATGGTAGGGTGGCATGTGAAGTAAAAAAGTGGTCTATCCTTGAGAGTGAGTTATGCGGATTTGAGTAAAAGGTACCATATATACTCGAGTATAAGCCAAGTTTTTCAGCCGATTTTTTTTGCTGAAAAGTGCCCCCCTCGGCTTACACACGAGTCAGCGTCTCGAGCTGGTCAGGTTTCTTCATAGTTACCTCGCCGAGCGTCGCGTCACTGCTGCTCCGGTGGGCGGCGCTCCGAGCGGGGTCATCTGGCAGTCTCCGGGTCCTAATTTAGGTGGCCGGAGACTGCCAGATGACCCTGCTCGGAGCGCCGCCCACCGGAGCAGCAGTGACGCGACGCTCGGCGAGGTAAGTAAGAAGAAACCTGACCAGCTCGAGACGCTGACTAACCCTGTGTTCAGTGGGTCACCTCATGCCTTCCACTACACAAGGTGAGAGGCTGCTCTGCCTCCCTCAACACAACACTGTAAGTTCTCATGCCAAGCAACCATTCAAAATATACTTCCCGGATCAGAGTGTCAGCTTGAGGTGGGATGGGATGGGGCTATGGCCGTGAGGGAGCTCCATCCATACATGTATTGCTTATGGTACCGCAATGCCGGGCTTTCCATTGGAGTGTGACTTGGGTCACGACTTAATGACCAAGGACAAATGTGGGTCCTGAGGTTACACAGGTTGAGAACCACTGCTCTAGAGGTTGGGATTATTTCACGCCAACACGGTTGGGATAGTAGCATGCGGAAAGCCCTAGATGCGTCTGAAGGGGAAGCTATAGTGTTGGAACGGTCTATACTCGGATAAATCGTCAGGTTCGAGTCACCATATAGGAGGAGAGTGCCCCTTTGATGTGTAGATATAACTGAAAGCATGTGTCTAAAAAAAGGGACTTGATTGGAATTAGGTGCATAGTAAGTGACAATGGTAGCTTCAATGTCACGGACAGTTCCTATTAGGATTAAATATCTTCCTGGGGGATCTGGGATTTCTTTCTGGCAAACAATTTGTGCTGAGCCCCCAAAACCAATCAATACCCCTCTATGTTTAGGACGAACGTGAGAAATGGGTCTCCTGGGGACAGATTATATTTACATGTCTGGAGCGGAACTGGCTGAATGCCAGATTTCGCTTGTTAGGTGAATTGAACCCCTTGACATTAAGGGTTAAACACTGCAGGGCCGACAGGATTGTTTTATGGGTGGGTAGCTTAGGTCTCGGAACAGTTGAGGAAAATTAGAAGGAGCGCTCAGGGGAAGAGGTGAGAGGGAAAGGACAGGTAAGAAGACAGGAAGTAATTGTGAGTAAGCATCAGTATGTACTGTAAATTCTGACTAGGGGTTAGCAGCCCGCTACGCAGCTCGCTGCGGACCGCCCCCCTAGGCAGAAGACTCATTCTCGTTCTAGACCAGTGTGTTAAGACAAGGGAAATAAGTGGGAGGAGCATGGGTGGTCTCCTTCCCACATCGCAGGGGGAACCCGCAATAGATTGCTAATAAGCAATAGTAAGAAAAATAACAACAACATTCCCGGTTTAACGTATTATACTATATGGACTACAAAACAAAGTGAGAGATCAATGAACAAAGGCTCACATCTCTAGTAGTTTGTATCTATTCACTATGTATAACACAATGATATATAACTACTTAACCTAGTAAACCTTAAAAACCTTTAAAAATTCCATATGCGTTGCTATTCAGGGGCGGAACTACCAACATAGCGACCCTAGCGGCCGCTATGGGGCCCGCAACAGAGGGGGGCCCGGTCAGGAGCAGAGCTCACAATCCTCACGACCGGGTCCTGACATAGGCACGTGCATTGTAGGCGGAGACAGGGGTCAGACCCCTGCTGCCTTGACTGGATTGGTAACTGACAGGAGCGGGCGTGGTTTGGAGGGAAGAACGCGGCACGGCTGTGGAGGGACGGACATCGGGGACATCGAGGAGGCTCTGGAGGAGACAGGAGGTAGGGAGACATGTGCGGGTCAGCTGGTCATGGGGAAGTTGAGGCATTGTGCTGGGCCTGTTGCTGTATGGTGCTGTGACAAGACTTCCCAGGTGTCTGCTGGCTATTAAAGTCTTGTATGCCTCATGCTGGGTAATTCATTGCTGTGCCTGTCATTGTCCAGCAGTACTGTCCCTGTTCTCTGTCCCTAAGGGCTTGCTCACACCAATTACAGTGCGTTCAAGAGTGGTAGCTGCTAGAATGCACTGTATCGCACACTAACCTCCCCCCTGCGTTTCGGTCCAGTGCGATCACCAACAAATAGTACACGCAGCATTTTTTGCAATCGCACTAGACCAGAATGCAGGGGGCATGGCTGCGGTGCCATTATTCTCAATGCGCGGCCATGACCCCTCCCATCCCAGAATTCCCCAAAATGCAATGCGTTCCAGCTACCACTCTGGAACGCACTGTAATTGGTGTGAATATGCCCTAAAACCCTTTTACACCTTCACATACATTGCTGTAATTGTCTTCTTTTTACACTGTGGCTCCTCTAACTGATGTAATCTTAAAAGCTCGCTTACACCCTTGCCCAGAATGCAAGAGATCGCATACACAAAGTCTCCTTGCGTTCTGGGGGGGGGGTGTGGCAGTGCTTTTCATGTCATTGGCTTCACCAGAATGCATGGTAATACAATGCATCTTGGACACTTACTTGGACACAATCATGGGCTTCCAGGGTCACGACAGTGACATCCATCCTGGATTTGAGATCAGATGTTCTGTGTCCAAGATCACGGATTTCTTTTGTAAGCTTATCTGTGATCTGTTTGGATATCTGCTGAAGAGCTTTCTGGAGCATACGGTCTATTCTCCTTAGGAGCTCTTTTTGTGAAGATTCAGTTCTGGTGGGGTAGGGAGAGCTGGCTCTGCTGTCTGCATCTTCCCTGTTAGAATGGGAAGGAGAGGCCTCCTGGAGCTGCCGCTTTGATGTGTACTGCGGCGCCATCTTGGCAGGGGTGCGGGTCAGCTTCTCACCTACGGATCTCCCTCGTTGTTGTGATTTTGCCCCCGTCAGGCGATGCGGTAAGTGAAGCGATGTGGCCGGGGTGAGCGGTGCGGGTTCCCCTGCAATGGAGGAGGGACACAGAGCCGGTCTGAAACACCGCGCGCATGCGCCCCCCACTACACATTCTTTAATAATTATTAGTGTATTTTGTGGGTTGTGCCAAAGCCACAATATATCTTTGCAGAAACAAAAGTCATAAAATAAAATAAGTCAACACAGTTATATAATATTAATACTGGGAAAGTGGTAACCTTTAACAAACATTTATTCATTCTATTGCTTTTTCAGTGCTAGCCGATGTTGTCAGACTTAAGACATTTTCCAGTACCTCATGCTAATTTGCTTATAGTAACTCAGTAGTTTATTATATCCTACTGTTATAATCAAAACTGTGATAGAATTGGAAAGCAAAACCACCATGCAACAAAGATGACAACAGTAACAAAAGGAAATTAAAAAAATGTGTGCTAACAAGGGATCATGTTTAATTTTTCGATACAAGATGCTTCAATAAAAAGTTAAGAGAATGAGCAAAATATGACCACAGGCTACAATTTAATGAATATATATATATATATAAATGAAATAGAGTATGGACTAGCTTTGCCCTGTGTTCTCAAATTATAATGAGGCTTACAAAATATGTCTTTGTTGATTTTCTGACAGTATCTCAATATCAGGAATCAGGAGCAGATGTCTAACAATATGTTGTAAATCAAGTACTTTGATATCTGATATGGTTATTCTAAGTATTTCAAATAAGTGTGATAGCTTTCCCTTGCAAGATGACTGGTTGATAAAGTATGCTAAAAAAGTAATTAAACCTCTGCTCATTTGAAGCATACAATCATCTTAAAGCAGACACTCTGTGAAAATGGAAAGTCTGCTTTACCGACAGCCCCCAAATACAAGTAGCTTAAAAAAATTGGTCCAAATATTGTTTTCCTTAGCCCATTTCAGAAGTGCATCTTTTTGGGATTTCATGGGCAGCGATAAGGCATGATGGTGTCACCTGCACCTCCCAGAAGTAGGGATAAATGTATCTGCTCAGGTTCTATTCACAATGGGGTTTAAAATCCTACCTAAAATCCGCAAAACCCGAACTTAGCTGCAAACTCCATTGAAAACTTTAGGGGATGAATCCTGATACCAAATTCTGGCCATTTTCAAGGCTAAAAGGCAAACTATTGTCAAAAAAGGGCAGGGATGGCTCGATACTGCCATTTGGACATTTAACATAGCACAAAATAATATAAAAATGCCATACAGCATGGAGCGGGTCCTCCTTTTTAACCAGTTGACATCCGCGGTGTTAAACCCCCTTCCCATCCAATTTTTCAGTATTCAGCGCTGCGGTACTTTGACTGACATTTATGTCAATGCTGCAGTGCCGTCTGTCCGTTTTTTTACAACGGGCGAACGGCAAGTGGTTAAAGTGTATTTAAGTCGATGTACAACCCTCTAACCATAGTGGTTGTAAAAATCACATTAAACAAATAATTTTTGTACTGCAGCAATCCGATTAATAAAAATGCCTTTTTTAACTTTTTTTAGTCAGGTCATTCTCTTTTCATCGATATTTGTCCTAAGATAGTACTCAAGGCCAAATATTGATCCAAAGCAGATTGAAGAAAGGTTAGGATGCGTCCCATGGAGTACTCTCTGGGATGGACATTCCTTCCTTTGCATCACATAAAGTATGTAATCCAGATGCGATGTTAGATCTTGTGAGTGGTGGATTTCCTAACTTTGAGGAGCATAGAAATAACAAATCTTAACCTATCTTTTAGATCAATAGCCATGCCGTCAAAGCCAGCGACCATGAAGCAGAGTGGATAACCAGTCCTTTGGGATAGAAGATCTGGAAGAGCCCACAGAGATTCTGCCAAAAATCTGATAAGGTCTAAGTGCCACATCCACTTGGTTCGGTGCACTGAGATTCACCAGAACTCCCTCCACCAGAAGCGGCTGTAGACTTTGTGAGGCCTCAAGGTTCCCACACACCTTACGATAATCATACGATAATTGTGTGAAATCCCGCGATCGTACGATTATCGTAAGGTGTGTGGAAGCCGTGCGACCTCTACTACTGTAAGGTCGCACGACTTTAAACTTACGAACATATTTCAAAACCCGCCGAGCATCGTACGATGTTCGGCGGGTGTGTAGCATGTTCGTAAGATAAAAGCCGGACGGGCCGGTGTGCGCAAGCGCACACTGCCCATTCGGCATTGCCAGTGGCGGAACTACCGCCGCTGCAGGCGGTGCGGGCGCACCGAGTCCTCAGGCTCTGGGGGGCCCCAGCAAGTTGCCGGCCGCCGGATCAGTATCCAGCGCCCGGCGGGCCCCTGGTCTCTGCGCCGGGAGTGTCGGATCATCCGTTCAACCAACACTCCCGGCATCCAGCTAGTATGCGATTCGGGCTGGCTGGATCAGGCCGAAGCGGCCCTCTAAACAGGCACTGTAGTGGACAGACCGCGGGGGCCTGCAGAGGACACACTAGAGGAGCGGCGGCCGGCGATTGCTGAGCGGCAGAAGTACAGAGAAGGCCACAACAGACCCCCCCACACCCAGGAAGCCCCCAAGGACCACCAGGCTAAGGTAAGGTGACTTTTTAACATATAATAAAACATTTTTTTTCTATTTCATACTCCCATAAACCAATCCACCGACAAGCGCAGTGTTCATCCTCTCACGCTGCCAGAATATGCATACAGAGCGTGTCGGTTACTATTTAAACCGGCGCGCGCAGTGTGCAGCTTCTGAGAAGATACGCTATTAGCGTAGCGGGAGCGATGCAAAATGCACAGCCGGCTTAATCGCTATGCTAATAGCATATCTTTTCAGAAGCTGCACACATCGCGCCGGTTTTAATAGTAACCGACACGCTCTGTATGCATATTCTGGCAGAGTGAGAGACGGGAGTCTGCGCTTGTTGGTTGTTCCAGGGATCAGGTGAGTATTAAAGGGTTATTAAACCCTCTGGCTTTTTTGCATATATATAAGGCTAGCAAGCAGTAGATATATGCAAAAAGTTTTTTTTTTTAACCAAAACGCTTTAACAGCGGTTTAAACTTACCCCGTCTTCGCAGCGCGCTCCTGTCCGAAAATCCAAAACTGCTCGGGCGGCCACACAGCATCTTGGGGCAGGTGCAAGCGCAGTTCGGATTTTCGAGCGGGAGACGAGGAGAGACGCAGGTAAGTATATGGGCGCATGCACCTGTTGGACAGGAAGTGCCAGCAATGACAGAGGAGTCAGCGCTGGATCTGACACCCACCGCACCACTGGAGGGACAGATGAAAACATCAGGAAAGAAGATCGGATTAAGAGACATCAGTTAAGGTAAGTGCTGACATTAACATTGGGTGGAGGGATAAAAATAAATTTACTTTAATGTCACTTTAACCACTTCCGGGCCGCAGTACGTCTATAGACGGCGGCCCTCAGAAGTGGTTAAAACAAGAACACGGCTGCTTCGGCAGCCGTGCTCTTGGTACCGCTTTTAACAGCAGGCGATTGCTGTATGACTTACAAGCAATCACCTGCTGAGGACTACAAATCTCAGCAGTACTTTATACAGAAATGCTATTGTTATATAAAGTATTGCTGGGATGTGTAGTCCTCTATAGCATGTGTCATTCTGCATTGCTGTAAATATTAGGGATGCACCATATATCGGCCGCCAAAACATATTGGCCGAAAATTGCACTTTTGGCATAATGCCGAAAGTGCAATTTTTCTGCCGAAACAGCGGTGCATCCATGCTTTCTTTTCTCCCCGCTGGGCGCTGCTCTGTGTCCCAGCGGGGAGGAGAGAAAGTAACAGCTGGCCGAGCGGTGCGGAAGGAGAGTGCTGTGTTTGTGGGTTTTTTTTGCTCCAGGGCCCTTTGTTCCTTAGGTCTGCCACTGGGCATTGCAGTCATCGGAAGCCCGCCCCTCTTGGGGGCGTGGCTTGCGATCATCGCAAATACGATCTGCCTATGCAAGATAGGCAGATCGTACGTTTTTTTAAGTACCTTACAACCATCGCAAGACAAAAGTCTTGCGATGGTTGTAAGGTGTGTGCCCAGCCTTAGACAAAACTCAAACGTGAGGCCCCCACTTACACCTATAATGAGAAAAAGTGCAAATGCAAATGATAATTATAAATTAACTGTGATGATCAGTCATTGTAGAGTGAGGTGGACATCCAGCAGAGGGACCCAGGGCTGGTGCAAGGATTTTTGCCTACTCAGGCCCCCCTCCCCCCCGGTGCTCTCTGGCGGCTGCCTATGCAGCCTTATGCTAGCACCAGCCCTGGTCCCGGGTGACCTGGGAGATAAGCTGATTAAGGTTGCCACCTTGTCTTCAAACAAAACCCCAACACTCTAGTGCCACGCATGCAATTTTTTTGAAGAATATATAGGAAAGAGTGAGGAGAGACAGAGGAGAAACAGCCAGGGGAGAGAAAGAAAAGACAGCCAGGGAGAGAGTGAGGAGAGACAGCCAGGAGAGGGAGCAAGGAGAGACAGACAGAGGAATGAGCGAAGTGAGACAGCCAGGAAAGACAGTCACGAGGTTGAACAAGCAAAGACAGCCAGGAGAGAGAAGAGAGACAATAAGGGGAGAGCAAGGAGAGACAGAAAGGGGAGAGAGCAAGAAGAGACAGTGAGGAGAGCATGCAAAGAGAGACAGGCATGGGAGAGAGTGAGGAGAATCATCCAGAGGAGAGAGCGAGGTGAGACAGCCAGGAGAGACAGCCACAAGGATGAGCAAGGAAAGACAACCAGGAGAGACAGCCAGGGGAGAGAGCCAGGGGAGAGAGCCAGGAGAGAGAGCGAGCATCACACCTGCCTGAAGCAGAACCCCTGTGCCCTTCAAGACTTATCTGCACCCTGTGTTTCAGACACACCCTTGCTCCCCGAGTCCCAGCGTCCCTCTGTGTCCCATGCCTCCATCCTGTGGTTGCCTCTGTCCACATGACATTGTGACATCTTGTGTCCAGGTTTCAGCTGGCCTTAAACCCGGACACAGCACATACAGGACTCAAAATCCGGACTGTCTGGCTGAATCCCGGACAGGTGGCAAACCTAGAGCTGATGCTGTAGATCATGGGTCAGCAACCTTTTACACACCAAATGCCATTTTTTCAACCATTTGACAACCGGGTGCCAATGAACAATAGCGTGCCGTATTGTTAGTTAAATTTCAATTTTTACACTCATAGTTGTAGTGCAATAGTAAGTTATCCTCACTAATTATTTTAAAGTGTTTACCTTGCCATTAGGCAGCACAACTAAAAGTGGAAAAAACTGAATAATAGATGCACACACAAAACATGTTCATTATGTTTGATCTTCCTCTGATTGGCGATCCGATAACATGACACCTGACTGGTATACCCCTTCTCTAATTCAATACCCTGCAAATGTATCCCTTGACACCCGAATTGTCCCACCCATTCATGGTTGACTCCCACTACATATCCATCTGCTAGTGATGTCTCTCTTATCTTACTTGATGTACTGACAATTTAAAGCAATTCAAAAAACGAAAGAATGGGGTTTTAGTGAGAGGTATGACACCAACGCTTGTTTCTTTTTTGGTAACATCCTAGGCAAAAATATAAAACCAATTGCGTCCTAACTCTCCATGTATTTACATGGCTATGCCGGACAGAGAGATCCCCACCACCACCGTCACCCCCATACCACAACTACCTCTCACTTACCACCCAATAAGATGTTTGAACACAGACAGAATTCCCTAGATCGAGTGTAGACAGGGATCGAAATCCCAATGTAACCACTCCGTCCAGGGGTCAGTTTGGGGGCCCTGGGGCCACGAGAGAGGGGACTTCAGGAATGGATGGATGTAGCGTGTCGCCTGTGATCCCTGTGCCTGTATTTCGTGGCTTAGTTGGGCTATCACAGTCATTATATAAAATAGGAACATAGACTGGTTAAAGATTGGCAAATGAGTTAAACAAGGCTACATACTTCTATAATATTTGTTCAACTTGTATGCTGTACATCTAATAAGAAGAGAAGGGCTGGAGAAAAACGATAGAGGATTCAACAAGTAGAAAGATGCCAAACCATCAAGAAAACTAAGGTTTGGACAACAGGAAAAGAAGCTAACTTTAAATTTGATGATGCAGAAATCATAGACATCATCTCTCTCTTTGGATTCATTATTAACAACAAAGGACTCAGCAGTCAATATACTGTATACAACTCAGGCTGACCTTTAAAAGAGCAAGAATGGAAGTAATAGAAAAGATCTTCAAAAGTACTGATTTGCCCTTTAATTACAAAGATCAGCGTTATCCATTCAATTGTATTTTCTGTCACTCCCTATGAATATGAAAACTGGACAATGAAGAAGCAAAGTAGGGAAAGTATTAGTGCCCTAGAAATTTGGTATTGGCAAATAATTCTAAAAATATAATTGACAGCAAAAAACAAATAGCGGGATCCTTGAACAAATCAAGCCCAACCTTTCACTAGAAGCTCGGATGACTAGACTGAATTTCAGAAATATTTTGAGAAAAACCAGCTCAATGGAAATTACAATTATGCTTGGAAAAGTGAAATAGGTAAAAAAGAAGAGGACAGCCAGCAATAAGGTAGCTAGGATACATTCACAGAAATTAGGAACATGCTGTTGTAAAGATGTAAGGCACAAATAGAATGGAAACACTAACAAGGGAGCAACATTGACTTGACAGATAATAATGATGATAATAAAATTAATCATAAATATAAAAAAACAGAGTTTTATAAATTAATGTAATTCTTAAGAACAAGCCTATTTGCCTTTAGTAAATTAACTGCAAAGAATAAAGTCAAGCCTACAGGAGGCTCAAGACCCAGGACCTTCTTCTCTGGCAATTTCCTTCTGAGGAGTGGGCTATATCCTCATCCTACAGTTAGACAACAATGTCAGACATGGACCACTCCACCCTCTGATGCCCAGAACTCTATAGACAGCACACTCATGCCCTGTGTATAAAGCAATACAAAAGTGCACTGCAATGATCTCTAGATGCAGTTCCTTTGATCTGGAAGTACACCTCTCTCTTGTCACTGATGTTTGGGATATACATGTCCCTGTTTATTTGCAATACAAGTAAATTTATTTCCCTTGTGATCATATTGTAATCGGTATTTGTTTTCATTTTAGCAAGCTACACAACTTGGTTTCACAATTTGGTTTCAATTTGGCAAAGCTTCATCCAGTTCATCACTTTTATATCACATACTGTACAGTAGCTAATAATAATACTCTACAGCAGATAATAAAAATTTTGTTTGTATTTTTAGTATATAGGGCTGTTTGGTTTTGCTCCAGTGGTTTTTGAGCTCCACTTTTATTAATCCCTTCCATTCTGCTTGCCAGACTTCTGACATAGAACATGTACTATTTTTCATCAGTTTTGCATATGGATCTACAGTGTTACTTTTGACAATATAACTTCAGCTGTGCTCTTTTATTTTTATTTGTTTTACAAAAAACGTATTATTACCTGGTTTCCCTCCCAATGTTCTTCCATTTCACTGTCCAGTATTGTCTGGACCCTATCTAAACTATTTGCACTTTATTTAAAATATGCCCCAAATATACCAGAAAATCTTCCCCTATCATAGTAGACCTTTATCAATTCAAGAGTAAACATTCCTTAATACATAGGTTGTGCCCCAGTGAAAAGTCAGTCCAGTGCTCTAGCAGGCAAAATTATTCCATCTTACACCGAGACCTAAAGTAAACATACTGTATCAGTAGAGAAATAGGAGTGGTGCCATTGCCGATCTTGCTCTGAAAATTCTAGTCCCCCGGTTTTTATGAATGACACCTGGCCTTCCTGCTCAAACACTGACCCAAAACACAAGAAGATTAAAAATATAGTAATCTTTACCAACACAACTTTTTAATGGCATTGTCTTGAAGTATTAAAGTAAGAGGGTCAGCATGATAACAACAAGCCCTGCATATATCTCCCTAAGCTTGTACAGTTTTCCTGTGTTGCACATGACACATGTGCTATTCCAGAAAATACAACCTAACTGATTTTAAACCACTACCAAATTATTTTTTTTTTAAAGTTCTGGAATTATATTTATTTGTCCCAGTGCCATCTTAAAATGATCTCAGTTCCTCAACTGGGTGTTGATAATAGCTTCTATAGAAAGCTGCTTAAAATGTGGTACTGTTGGTAACACTAACATCCATGACAAACATGAGCTAGAATACTACTGCAACCTTGTGAACACACTGGAGTTGTTTGGATCATTCCCGTACCAATTTTAGTTGTAAGTTGATGCCTAAGATAGTACAACTGTTTGCCAAGTTTTTATAAAGTATATTACCAAAAGAATGTAATAGTAAATACCATTATAAAACCACCTTTAAGAGATTTACATGAAACCAAAGTAATATGATTATCACTTTCGTAATGTAAAAAAATCATATTTTAAAACTATTGGGAACAATACATTTTAAAGTTCTTTTTTGACTTATGTTAATCCATCAAATGGAAACAGCATTTGGATAGAACTGGTGTACTTTTGTTTTAGTTTCCTTCTCTGTTTGGTTTATAGCTGTCACATTAGATGAAGTTGCCTAAAGTGATATAAAACAGTGAATCATAAAATATAATGAAAATACCTAAATGATTAAAAAAAAACTTTTAAGCACCTGATGGCCCTTACACTTACTGCATCTACCTATGTCCTCATTCTCTGGTTTCCATGGATTCAGAAAGTTATTCATTTTGTTTAATAAATATCATTACTGGCACTCATCTTTCCCAGAGCTATGGTGATTTTATTCAAGTGAAGCACACAATGATTTCAGCAGTCTGACTTGATATGATCCTGGAAATTAATTTTCCACGCAAGCCCTGACATTGATGGTGAAGCGGATAGATGCTGAATTGATTTACTGTTTGTTGCTGTTGAACCCCAAAGCTGGTCCCACTTATGGGCAATGAAATTGCTGCTAGTAGGAAATGAAATTGCATCAACAGAAATAGAATGCTTCCACACAGATAAATGCAGCAAACTTTAAGATTTAAGAAACTTGAAACACAATGAAGCATTTTAATATATCACCGCTACTCCATCAAAGAGCGACGACAAAAGTATTGGCCCTGACATTATTTCCTGTAACAGATGGAGTATTTTCCTGTGAATTAATATTTGATTTTTTTGCATGAATGAAAAGGTCTTCCCAAATACCAAAAAATTAATTGATATTAATATTGCAAAGGCATAATTCCAAAATATTTCAGGATCACAGGTTATTTCCAAATGAATAGCTTGATGTGTTAATTCTTCTGGGAATACTTGAATGAAAGATCATCTAGAGACTGCAAATATTGTCATGAGAAGCCAAAGTCAAAGAAGAGGTTTTGATCTGTAAATGGAATATAAACTGATGGATGTTCTTAATGTTAGCTTTTGGCAGATTATTACTACTGCTGTAATATGTTACATTAACCAGAACGCAGGCGAGAAAGAACTTCTAACAGAACAGCTAATAAAATCGTTTTTTAAAATGAATTTGGTATAAAAGAGGCAGTAAAACAATTAACATAATGATTTACAAAAATAAAGGATTCTAAAGGTATGCTATAACTTCTGGTATCCATTTAGTAAAATACATTCACTGGGCTAAACAAAACCGCTGAATATTGCTTTATGACTGGTAAGCAAGGGCGCATGTGCAAACCAGATCACCGGTGGGGAGAGGAGGAGAGCTGCACAGAAGCTGAAAGGACGCTGCGGGCAGCTAAGAGCGCGCACATCGGACAGAAACTGTGGGACACAAGGAGTCTGCGCAAGATCAGAGACCGGCACCAGCGCTGGAGGGACTGTGGAAAATTAGTGGAAGGAAGAAGCTGTTCGGATCAAGAGGCATCACATAAGGTAAATCCTTAAAAGCAGCATGGGGGGGGGGGGGGTGGAATACTACCGTCAATGTCACTTTAAAGGTTTAAAAGACTGGCTTCTGCATTATATTTTGATGAAGGTAATGAGAGAAACACAATGCTCAAATTTCAGTCCTAAGTCTTTCTATAAGATGGGATTACTGTGAAGATGCTCAGAGAAACACTGCTGCAACAAAACATCTAAGGTAATTATTGTTCATTATGCTGTGTGAATGGGAACACATATTAAACAAATAGAAGCGTTTTCTCAAATTTAAAGTGTATTTTGACTGTTGCAGTCAAAATTCAGAAATAAACCGCTATATGTTCGTTATGTGTTCCTATTTACACAGCATACTGAAAAACATTTTTTGAAAATATTCCCTACCTTTTAGATATCTCCATTTAGCAGGCATTTGCAAGCTTCTCTCTAAATTTCTTTAACAGGAAACTCTCTGTGTCCTAATAAAAATACTTACAGCAGGACAGGCTCATTAACATACAACCCTTTGTCGCATATCAGGTGGTTGGCATGTTGCCTCTGAATACCAGCCAAGTGCCAACACTCACTAGTTATGACCATGTGAAGTGGCTGCACATTCTTCTGACCTGCCACAGGAAATAATGGAAGCCGTGGTACCTACCTAGAAATTTCTATCCCACCAGGTTGATGATGTATGCCAGGTAAGACTTGTGTGTGACCTTCCTTGCTGAAGGTTGGACAACAGGTTAGTGCAGTTGTCACATACAACCTTTCCTGGCACAAGATGGTGTAAGGTCAGCCACCAGGTCTTGGTGTGCCACTGAAGAGCTGACAGAATCTCAGGCTCAGTGTGGCTCCTGTCCCCCAGACACACTAGCTGCAAAATAGCAAGTAAGCATTTTGCCTAGGCCATTGCATAAGCTTTTGGTTGCCTGGTGGAGCTGGTGCTTCTGAAAAGTCACCAGATAAGGTCATCAATTAACAGGAAAAAGATATGCTAAGCTTTCACCATCAAAAAGTTAAAGGACATGGGGTGGCATCACCAGATCCAGCAGTGTGTCCTGTCCTTCATCCTTCCCAGCTGTCAACAAATTTACCCAGTGTGTCTTATGCCATTGACCCCATTTTGTCCAGTGACAAGGAGACTTCCATATGCTGGTAGAGGACAGTGGTTGCCTTCTTCATGAAAAAAAATGGTGGCTGGGGTGCAATACAGGCCACAAAGTAGAAGAAGGAGACAGCCGCTCATGCAAATGAGCTGTTTCTGAGAAAGGTTTGTGTGTGTTATTGTGTGCAGCCACATCCCTCCATAGGGATGTACAGGCTGCGGAAAGCAATTACATGCAGCACCTGTCCCTCCTGGGATTGGGTCTCTGCATGAGTGTGCACAAGGTGCGGATGTGCACACAAGTGTGAAGGAACCCTAAAACATTAAAATCCAAACTATATATATATACATATATATATTAACAGGGTGCCTGTATAACCTACTGGGTTGACAGGAAAAGTGATTGATGGAAAATACTGTATGTCCCTTCACTGATTGTTAAATATGAGATCTAAGGCAATGCCAGCAGAGATTTGGAGGTAGGGAACGTTCTTTACTCTGTGTTGGTATAACTCGTTCTAGGGCTTTACTGGGAGTTTAATAAGGCTCTGGGTGGGACAGATCCCTAATTCCATGGACCATATTTTCTGGGTTACTGCACAAGTCTTAATTATTACAGCAGTACCTGGCAGAGGTGTGCATGTATGTGACTGCAGAAAGTTTTGTTTGGAAGCCATACCTGTTTGCAGGAAAGGAATCGCTAAAGAAATGTAATTACTCCCAGGGAGGAAACTGATGCAGTACAAAGGACTACTACAAGGACTCAGTAAGGCTCAGTTGAGCAGTGCTTTATTTTAATACATATTTAATTATCAGAAATTGATATATATAAACAAAAGGAAAAAAACAATAAAACACCATAAAATCTTTTGCTGACATGCAAAACAGTAGTCTTTAAAACAGCTGCTGGGTCTATTTACTGTCAATACAAAGGGTGGCGCACAATAATATTTGGCCCACCACACTGCAATTCACAGTAATGTAGCAATATACAGCACAGTAAATACAAGGGGGTATACTTGAAAATGTGTTGCCCACCACACTGCAATTCACTGTTAGGTAGCACAATACAGCACTGTATATAGCACTGTATAGCTTTGTATATAGCAATATATAACTCTGTATAGCAAATCCCATCATGCCTCTGCCTCTGAGAGTCATGCCTGTTACTGTCTTGCAATGCCTTGTGTTTTTTGTAGTTCTACAACAGCTGGAGTGCCAAGGTTGCCTACCCCTGTGTTAGACTGATCTGCCTAAGTTAAAACCAAGATATACTTATCATACTGTGTATATGAATCTCAGAGGCCTAATTTTCTAAGGTCATAAGATGATTTGCTGAGTCATTGATCCCAGTAATGTTACAGGGACATCACTCTAGTATACTAAAAGATACACAGAAGTGCATGCAGACATACTTTCTTGTAGTATGCCCTGAAGATAAGTAAATCAGAGCATGGCTAATAATAAAAAATGAATGCATCTGCAATTATATGCACTCATTTTTCACTCATTTTTCTCTAACCTTTGTCTACTTTTACAGAAAAGTATGTACGAGTACTATAAAATCAGTATTTTAGACATTTAATACACCCTTTCAATATTCCACACAATGTGCTTTCAATTCCTCATAACACTTGATTCCATCAGACAAAATAAAGCAATGATATTCTTTACCAGTAACTTCAGGGAGTAATAACTCACACTTCTATAGACTGCTTTTTAATATACCTCCTACACTTAAAAACAAATCTTTACTAATACAGCTGAAATTGCTTGGAACTATTGAATTTCAAACAAAAATAATGCTAGACAATATTTTTAATCTGTTTTTTGTGCAGTCTGAGTCATGTGCGGTGTATTTGGTCTACCAATAAACAAGACAAAGCCGTAACAACTGGAAAAAATCCTGAGATTGATCATGCAATGTATTCATGCAGCGAGACCAGAAAATATATCAAGTCTGAGCTAGGCATTCAGTAGTAGAAGAAGTGACTTGTCTGTGTAGAATTCTATGACATCTTTATTGATCTAGTTCTGGCACTTGTCAGAAACTATTGCTGTTACATGAGATGAGTGCACCATAATAATGAATAGTTATCTTTCTCATTTTTATGTCTGCTTAGAATATTAAAGGCGCCAAAACCAATTGCAACATTGTGGCCAGATATGACATTTATGGTACCACAAGACAACAATATACACAGCCGTCCCAGACTTAACGATTACATTACTTCTCCAAAAATAATTATACAAATCAAAAACTTTTATAGTTTGTGTAAAAATATTAAATATTATTTTATATACTAATCACTAGTTATTGTAAATGTCTTAAAGTGTATTTAAACCCAACAACAAAAATGTGATATGTTGCAGCTTACCAGTCCTCAGATATGATCACTGCATTCATTTTCTTTTTTCAGGTTTGTTTCCCTTTTTTCACCTCTTGAGTGTTCCAGTAAGACTCTTGCTGTCCTAGGGTGACAACACTCACTCTACTATATCTATAGAGGAACAGCATTGTTGCCTTGGACCTCTCTCCTGATTTGGACTACAAACACTTCCTCCTCTAATCATATCTATAACATTCTGTCGGTGTACTGTAGTTCCCCAAAGAGAACTGGGAAGGCCGGTGACATTGCCTGAAATTTCAGTGTAGTGCACAGAAAGTTATATTGGTATTTTTCTGTGCTTTCAAAAAATAGTTTAGCCTGAAAAAAGAAAACTAATGCAACCACTACCGATAAGGACTGATAAGCTACAACATGTTACATTTTTGTTGTTGGGTTTAGATAGACTTTAAGGTCTGTCTTATGTCTTACAGTGTCATCTTCCAAGGGGAATGTAAGCAGTCACTCTGCCCAAGTGGAAGATAAAAGCACACCTAATGTGGTCATTAAGAGAGGATGTTTCTCTTCCTGTTGGATTTTGTATTTATTTTGATCTTTTGAAGAAAGCTGCAGGACGTGCTGGAATATACAAAGATGTGTGAGCATTCCCAAACAACCCATGAAAAGTGGTCACCACCTAGAAGGAAGGACAGTGTTAGAACTAATTCATAGATGATTTGGGGATTTACAGCTGAGTGATACACAAATAAGCTATATTTTTGTTAATAGTTAAGGTACTTGAATGTATTTTTAAGGTGTAACTTCTGAGTTTAGTGTCACTTTAAAGCTAATCTTCAGACACATATATAATGCACACATTATTGCAGCTATGTATCCATTAATACAGCCTTTAGGTCCCATTCGCACTTAAGTGTTTGTTGCGTTAATGCACATGCTTTAACCTGTGTTATGGCATGCATTATTGTGTGTTGTGTTAAGACAGCCCAATCATTATGAATGCATAATGCACAACAACCGTTGAAAGTAAGAATTACTCTTTTAGAACAATGCACAGTATATGCATTGTGCTGTACTGTAGTGTGTTTGGCTCTACTGTACAATGCCTTGAGATACTATTCATGGCATCACAAGGCACCCTACATAGTGTGAATGGGTCCTAAATATATTTTTAAATGCAAGCCAAAAAGGAAAGAGAGGTGAGCAAATAATTATGCATAAATGGGCGAGAGCCATCTTTGTGGAGAGAACTGCCATTTTATGAAAAGTACTACTTTGGAGTGTGTCTTTGATCCATCTCTGGGAGTCGAGTTCAGTGCTGTCCATGTGCCTAAGCTTAACAAGCCAGGCAGAATATGTTTGAAGCACTTTCTTTATAACTAGGATAAATGAGGGGATGTGCACTGGACTAATACAAGCACACAAAATCCCTCAAAAGAACAACATATAAAATTGCATTGTGTCCTACTGCATTATCAAGCATTAAAGTAAACAGCACAACATGCATCCATGTTATACACAAATTATGCACCGTGTTGAACACCAGTCTGTCTTACAAAAGCTATTTTTTCTAGTGTGAAAACAAGTGATGGTTTGTTGGAAATTAGGTGCCATGCAACTGCTGCAGGAAAAAACATTATTTCTGCTGCCCTGACAGAAAGGGCTGTGCTGTGTGGCAGAGCTGTGTAAACTTCACAAGTGGATTGTCCGAAATACAAATCCTTTGGCAGGCACAGCAGCTCCCTTATATTTGTTTAATTTGTATATATAACTGCTTGCCTGGAGTTTGGTTTTAATGTTGGAAAGATATTGTTGGATGTTAATTTACTGATTTAAAGGATCTGAAAATGTTCGTACAATTATCCAATCATGTACTGATGAAATAAGTAAACAGAATTTTTCTTTTTAGCATTAACCATGCACAATGTTGCTCATATCCACCATCAGTCTCCACCTTGGAGCTCAGCAGGATTCTTATCATAAGCCCATCCTTGCTTATCGAATACACTCCAAACGCGATCGCACTCTGCTGCTCTTCACTGCAAAAGTGTATTCAACCATATGATGCGGTATACAGTTACACAGCATCTCCACTTCTGTATTAGTAAGCATCTCTACTTTCTCGATCAGTAAGCCCATATGGGTGAAGCTTGTTAGAGGTGGGTGGCAAAAGAAGCAAAGATGCTGTGTTGTGGCGTAACTGTCCAATATGGTTGTATAAACTTTTACAGTGAGGAATTTTCTTGTGAATCTTCACAAATGTTATTGTGTGAACATTAGACATGTGCACCAGCAAAAAATTTGTTTAGTTTCGTTTCGTTTTGAAAAAAAAAATAAAAAAATTGTTTATTTTAGCTTCGTTTTGAAAAAAAAAACGCACTTTTTTTTGTGTTATAAGGAGGGGGGGGGGTCCCTCTTAACATTCCTACCAGACCTAAAGGGTCTGGTATGAATTGGGGGGAAACCTCACACTTTTTTTTTTTTCATTTTCTGCAGTCTGTAAAAAAAAAAAATAATAATTTTGCTGCAACGGAATTCGTTCAATAGCAAAATGAGAAACTACATTTAGGTCAATAGGAGAATGCCAATTCAAAAGCAAAGAAAAAAAAGCTTTATCCCCTACCTTACCCGGGACTAGAACCTGCAACCTTAATAATAGCAAACCTGTCCCCTATCCTCTACGCTATTGCTTCTGTACTTTAACCAAGGAACTGTTGGAGAAGGTAACTGTTGTATCTTTTTTTTCCTAATGTCGTTTTGCTGCAACGAAATTTGTTTAATAACGAATTTCGGGAAATCGGGAATTTCGGATTCGTTTGCATTCGTCTTAGCTTTAATTCGGAATTCGGATGCGTCCGAATCTCCGAATTCCCGAAAATTCGTCCAAAACGAATTTCGGAATGAACCGAATCGCACATGTCTAGTGAACATTCTCAAATCCATAAGTAAATCAGCCTCATAGTATTTGCAGACTTTTGATGGTCATTGTCTGACCCAACTGTTAGGCAAAATTAAAGTGAACAAATCACCTGAACCCCCTAATAACCACTATGGGAAAGAGCTGCTGAGTGTCTGCCTACTGGGAGCTGTAGTCCCAGGAGGCAAAGTGACCTGAATTTGTTCTCTCTGGAGAAGAGGCGATTAAGGGGGGACATGATCACCAATGATAAATACATAAATGGTCCATATAGTGAGCTTGTTTTTTTAAATGACCACACCCATACCTGAAGCTTTCTTGTGAAAGAGCACAGAGTTGAGGAGGAAGTTCCTAGTGTGAGTGGAGGAGCGAACGTTCACTGTGATTGCGATCCAGGATTGTTATGCCTCTTTGAATATGGAATTCTGGTGAGTGCGGTGTGTTTCCCAGTCACTGGGAGTTTGCACACTACAGCTATAAGAAGGATTTATCACTAATGGTTTTTTACATCTCGGCACTTTGTCACAATTGTCTTTTTTTGCATCAGTTTATAGTGGACTTTATTATTACCAATTTGCACCTAATCTCTCCTGGAGATATTACAATGAGAAACATGTTTCACTATTTATGAGTATTTATTAATTATATTGGTTATATGTGATTTATTTGATATTTAGCACTATATTATTCACGTATTTTGATTATTGATTAGCGCAGTGCATCTGTTTGATCTAATTTATTTATACTATTAGCACAGCAGCTTTTCTTCTTTTATATTTTATATTTATCACTTTGAGACAGCTTCCGTAGCGCATAATTTTTTATATTCATCTACTGATGAGATTAGCAGTGGTACAGTTGTATATTTTTTCTCCACTACTTTCCTATCATTAAAACCAGCTTCAGGGGGTTATGAGTATAGAAATACCAACTTTTCACAAAGAATTGATTGTTGAGAATGTCCAGAAACAATCCAACTATGCCAGAAAATAAAAGTGATATGCAGAATAAAAGAAAATTGAAGGGATTGAACATAACTAGGCTTTTCATAAAGGCATTTGCTATATTAAGAGAAGCAAAAGTCTATAGATGTGAACATACAGTATAATGCAAGCAACAAAGTATTAAAGGACATTTAAGGATTTTGCTTCCACTTCACCAATGTGTTACTTAAATTATTGGTATTTTGAGGATTACCTTAACCGTGGCCTAGACATCACACTTCTTTTATCAGTTAATTTCTGTAATGCAGCTGTCTGTGTGGAAGGGAAATTCCTCATATCCTTTAGATTTAAATGTACTCTTGAAAAGCTGTTATTCTAGCTGGAACAATTTTGAAATCTCTATCTAGAACATCAGCAATTTTACTGCTTGAGCCAGCTGATAAAAACGCCAAATATCACTCATGATTATTCCAATAAAAAAAGGGCTGACAGATGAAGAATTTGATACTTTTAGTTCTTTAGATGTAAGATTCACTAAATCCACAAAAGGAGATTAGCTCTCTGAATCTCTACAAATAATTTGGCTCATTATTATAAAATGTATAATACCTGTATTTCTTTCTGTTCAATTCACACTAGAAATTACAGGGTGTGATGGAGAGCATCTCTACGTCAAAATTGTATTAAAGAATACTGTTTTTTGATCCCCACATGTTATCAGACTTTGTATTATAATTTGTAGATAAAGAAATTAAATATATAAAATACAGTCAGTATAATCATTATCAACATAAAATGCAAAACATAAAAGCCAGAAAAAGGAAGTGGAGGTTACTACAAGAAGAAACACAAAAATACAACTGGTTCATCATGTAGATAAAAACTTTTCTAAAAGCTCATCAATCTTAAGCATATTTCCAAATGAGGGTGAATGTACTTTGGTCAATAACTTCCAGGAAATATCCCATAAAGAGAAACTGTCCACTTGTCCATGCACAGTAAAATGACTGTGTCTCTGCAAAGGTTCTCCCAACTCCCTTATACTCACCTTGACTTGTCTTGTGCTCCCTCACTGCTCCTTGCCCATTGCAGCCAGCACTGAAATGTTGTCAGTGACCCAGGTGAGTGGTGACAACACTCCCTAGGTCATATGACTTATGAGCTTGCAGTGCTTTGAGCTTGCAAACTGCTGCTAGGCTTGAGCACTGTCACAGGAGAGCACGTCACATGCATCCCTGTACCCAGAAGTATCAACATGAGTACGACAAGGGGAAAGGGGTAGTGAGGGAGCCCAGGCAAGATGAGTATAAATGGGTCAGGGTGCCCCTTTGCAGAGACACTGTCACTTTGCCCTTCATTTATGCTGGCTATTCACAAGGGAATCTAATAATTAGACCATTTCTGGGGCTTATTTTTCCTGTTACTCTTCAGCACAGTCCTGACGTTTGAGGTCCAAAAATGTCACATTTAGTTATAAGTCAAAATCTGTTACAGATATACTGGAATAAGTAGAGGGATACAAGTGTATTGACATATTAACCGAAGTTAAGTTATCTTCTGGACTGTCTTCAGGAGAATAAAACACACAAATGTGTAATATCTGAATTACCATATATGTACTATATGAGCTTATTGGGGATCATTTACTAATGGTGTAGAATCTTCACTCAGCTCAGTGACACTATGCCACTTCAATCATCCAATCATGTGCAAACAAAATGTCTATTTTTTCTGTACGTGATTGGATATTTACAGTAGAAAGAAGTTCATTATAACAAGGTCATTCACAAATGGGTGAAGAGTTTGGAGAAGGCAGGAAAAGTGAACAATCTAGGACAACATAGCTGAACTGGAAACTGAGTTAAATTGGACTTCCAAATCAGCTATTTTGGCCTAGATTTTTTTTCTGCTTTTATTCTCAATATTTCTTTATTGAAGTCAGGTCATGTAATACAGAAAGTTGACATTTGGTAAGTAATAAAAAGAAAATACTCACAGGTGTATGAAACATTAACCAGTCAGTAGTAGTGTTAACAGTAAAAGAAACATACATAGAGTATTATGCTGTATCAAAGCTAAATATCTCAATATGTTTTTCTTTCGCAATGAACTTGGAAGGGCGGGGGGGGGCAAGAGGGGGAAAGAAGGGACAGAGGATGAATAGGGGGAAAGTAAGATGTAGACCAGTTGTGTACCCTGAAACAGGGGAAATCAGAAATTGCAATAGTGGTGTGCAATCCATTTTTTTCCATGCTGAAAAGAATGCAGGATAAGTGTTATTCTTCATTAGAAACATTTTTTAATAGGAGTATTGTGTATTAATCAGCATAATCAGGTCTCTGGTGTTATGTATGATGATAGTGCGAATATCAGGTAGGAAATGACCAATGTCTATATGTAGGAGGGCGAGTTCTGGACATGGAGAGATAGGCGATGGGGTAAAATGGGAAATTATACAAAAGACTTAATTCCAGAAGCCACGGAGGAACCTACAATGCCAAAGAATGTGAGAAAGAGGAGGAAGATTGGAGTTAGAGAATTTCAATAGTTTGTATGGAGTGTGGTACCATCTATGGACAGTTTTTTACAGAAGTTCCCAGTGGTTAGAGCAGTGGGACGTTTTGTAGGACAGTTGAAGTGCTAGTCTCCACTGTGAGTCTGAGAAAGAGTTTCCAATCTCCCGTTCCCATTTCAGCATAGGTGGCGTTTTTTGAAAGTGGCAATAAAGACCCAATAGAGCAGTGGTTCTCAACCTGTGGGTCGGGACCCCCTCGGGGGTCGAATGACGATTTGCCAGGGGTCGCCTAGTGGCTCTCGGCCGCCGGGAGAGAAACACTTTCTCCCGGAAAAATCGGGGGTCGCTGTAAGTCAGAAAAAAAACAACCCCATAGGAATGCATAGCTAGATTCCTATAGGCTATTTCACTTTGCAAAAGCCAATAGCAAACTAGCTATTGCACCCGCCCTCTGATGCTGCCAATCAGCAGAGGGGGACCTGAAGTTCTCCATCAGGTCCCCTTCTAGTGATTGACAGCAGCAGAGGGCGGGTGCAATATGTATGTATTCAAGCAAAAAAATATGTAAAACACACCTCTAGCTATGCATTCCATTTTCCCGATCCGCAGCTGCAGAGATCGGGAAATGTCTCAGTGCCTGTGATTGGCGCTGTCAGCTTCCTGGCGGGCTCGGCATGTGGAGCTGCGAACACGCCCGAGCCCATCCCTATCAGTGACAGTACTGTGGAGTATGTACCTCATACGTTATATAGCCACACACTTTAAATTCAATTCTTCTAGTTCCAGCTGCAGAGCCCGGTCCTTTATTTGCCTATAGCAGTGGTTCTCAACCTGTGGGTCGCTGTGCAAGGTGAGAGTCCTCCTCAGCTCTCTCCTAGCGCAGCAGTGTCAGTTCTCCTGCCATGCCTCCAGATGTCACTGCAGCAGCCGCGTCATCCCTAAATTTTACCTTTGGGGGTCACCACAACTTGGCAAATGTTACCAAGGGGTCCCGGCCCTAGAAAGGTTGAGAACTACTGCAATAGAGCATAAAACAGAGAAATACCTAGTTCGGTGGGGGCGGTGCGGAGTAGGAATTTATAGAGGCGTGCGTCCACAGGAATTGAAAGTGTTAGAGGATGTGAACTCAGGAAATGTGTCACCTGCAAGTACCTGAACGATTTGCGTTTAGGAAGGTCATATTGGTTGTACAGGTCATGTAGAGTTTTAAGAGTATTTTGGGTATAGAGGTCTTGTACGTGCGTAATACCTGAGTTTCTCCAGCGTACCAAGTTCAAGTGGGCGATGCAGTGCTCTACAAAATCCAATGGGGTGAGAAATGTGTGAGAGGATTTGGTAGATGGGCAGGAGAGAGGCAAGGCCTTCCAGGCTGTTAGTGTGGATTGTATAGTTGGAAAGGGCGAGCAAAGGGAGGCAGGGGTTACCTTAAACGAGAAGAGGAGATTCACAATGGAGGTAATGGGTAATGTAGCCAGCTCCATTTGAGCCCACAATTTGTCTTGTGTGTGTTGACACCAATGTTGTAGTTGGGCTAGAATAGTGGCTGCACGGTATTTAGCAATATCGGGAAGGGTGAGACCTCCCATGGATTTGTGTTTATACAGGATTTGTGAGGAGCATCTAGGTTTCTTATTTTGCCATATAAAATGGAGAATCATTTTTTGTAGATGGGTAAAAAAGGTATCGGGGGGGTGGGGGGTTATAGGGAGGGTTCTAAAGATATATAGTATTTTAGGGAGGAGCAGCATTTTGAACGCTGCTACTCTGCCGCATACTGTGAAATAGAATTTAGAAAGTGTGTTTAGTTCTTTGGGTATGGATTGGAGGAGTGGCTTGTAATTATACTCGTATATTTTGATGATGACGTTGGGAGTTGTATACCTAGATAAGGAATACATGCGTCTGCCCATGAATAAGGGAATGTAGATGTAGAGTTAGTTTCAGAGAGTGGGGTATGTTAAAGCCTAGGATTTGGGATTTTGTGTAATTTACTTTGTAGTAGTAGACTTTGCTGAATTGGTCTAGGAGGTGTTGTACAGCAGGGAGGGAACATAGTGGACGTGAGAGGATAAGAACTATATCGTCTGCAAATAGACCTATCTTCTTGTCTAGGACCTACTTCAACACCATGGATGTGGGGATAGGAGTGCACAAGGGTTGCAAGCGGTTCCATTATGAGGATGAATATTATGGGTGAAAGGGGGCTATAACAATGGCAAAGCCCATTGGAAATTAAAAGGTCGCTGGAGTGGAAACCTGAAGTAAGTACCTTCGCACTAGGCATGGAGTATAAAGCTAAAATAGCGTTCAGTATGGGGCCCACAAAGCCAAACTTCAATAAAACAGGAAGTTCCAATTTATCCTGTCGAACGCCTTTTCGGCGTCTAGGGAGAGAAAGAGGGAGGAAATTTTGTTGAGCTCCATGTGTTTTAAGACATTTAATAAACGCCTGGTGCCGTCAGGGGCCTGTCGTCTGTGTATGAAGCCTACATGATCAGGGTTTATGAGGAGGGGAAGATGTGTAAAAGTCGGCCAGAGAGTATTTTTGCATACATTTTTATTTAATAAATCAGTATTTAACAGCGATATTGGTCTGTGGTTGCTATGGAAGGAGGGGTCTTTACCTGGTTTCGGGATGGTTACTATAATTCCTTGAAGCATTTCTTTCGGGAATGTACCTAATGTCATGGTTTGATTGAAAACCTTGCAGAGGTGAGGAGCCAAAATATGTTTAAAGCTCTTATAGTATTCATTAGGGTAAGCGTCAGGGCCAGGGGATTTATGTGAAGGAAGAGACTCAATGGCTTGGGTTATTTCAAGGGTGGTAAAAGGGGCGGATAAGTCTGACACCTGTTGTGTCGTGAGATTGGGAAGGTGGATGGAGCTAAGAAATGCATTGATCTGTTCAGAAGTGGGTTGGTGAGTAGAGGGATTTTCACGTAGGTTATATAAGGAATGGTAGTACTGTCGGAAGATGTTAGCCATCTGCTGAGGGTGGGTGGTTTTGGACCCTGAGGTTGGATCAATGAGGTGAGAGAGTCTGGAGCTAGGAAAGAGCTGGCCTTGTTGTCAAGGGCATAGGAGTCCGCTTTAATGCGTTTCAAGGAGTGTTCATATTTGTGGAGGAGAAGTAATCTTAGTTGTTGTCTGAGTTCCAAAAGAGTGGTGGATAAGAGGTGGGAGGGTGATCGCTTATTGCGCTCTTCCCAGTCAGTAATTGAGAGGAGCAATTGTGCAATTTGGGAAGATCGTTGTTTTTTCAAGTAGGAACTCAGTTTGATCACAACTCCCCTAATATACGCTTTATGGGCATTCCATAGGGTATATCGGTCAGTGTCGGGGAGGTCATTAAAATCAATTAATTCTTTTTGGGCATTTAGGATTTGCTTAGAAATGTCCGGGTGGTAGAGGAGGAAGGTGTTGAGTCTACATATGTAAGTAGAGCTTGGATTATGATGGTCCTCGACACTGAGCGTTATAGGGGCATGATCTGACCATGAGATTGTCTGGATGGTGGAGAGCAATGACTGCAATGATTTGATATCAGTTAAAAACATATCTATCCTTGAATAGGAGCGATGTGCATGTGAGAAAAAGGTGTAATCCCTTTCGCTACCATGTTGACACCTCCAAATATGGAGCAGGCCATAACTATGAAAGAGTTTGTGGAGAGAGCAGTGGGAGCGGCTATTCACTGTGGTCGAGTCCAAAATTGGGTAGTTGATCGCATTGAAGTCCCCCCGATGAGTAGCACACCTTGACGGTGTTTCGCAGTTAGGCGAAAGATTTTACGAACAAAGTTGGCCTGCCCCACATTTGGAGAATATATATTAACAATAGTACAACGCATGTTATTGATGGTGCATACAAGAGTTATATATCTACACAGTGGATCTGAGATGCATGTAGTCAATTGAAAAGAGACAGATGCGTTGACTGCAATGAGGACTCCGGCTTTCTTCTTCTCCGCAGAGGACAGGAAAATGTGAGGGAAGTCCTTGAAGCTAAATTTAGGGGTTTTGGATGCTGTAAAATAGGTTTCTTGGACCTAGGAGGACATCAGACTTGAGTGAGTTTGCTTCACGGATGAGTGCGGAACGTTTATAAGGACTGTTCAGGCCTTTAGCATTAATAGATGTTATGCGAAAGGGCATGGGTCAATAGAAGACGATGGGAGCCTGACAGGTAGAAGAGCGTAGGAGTTCGGCAATGAAGTCGGTCGTAGATGAGGATTCTACATGGAAGGTAGCCTGTAACGTAATGGAAGCACTAAGGCGCATGAGAGTGTATGTATATGGCTTACAGACAGTAGGCACAACCGGTGATAAAAAAATTGTGAAATAGGTGATAGAGAAGAAAGGGGACAACAGGAACAAGAGAGGACTTGTAATAAAATCCCGCAAGAAAAGTGGAAAACATGGTCAGCAGTGAAATCAAGATGTAGAGATTCTCTCAGTGACAGTAGCATGGATTTCATGTCACTAGCAGAGACAGGTTGTGAGGTTGCAGGATATTGCTCCAGATCTAGAGAGGAGCTAGTGTGAGAGGAATGTGTAGGCTCCAGTGGGGGATGGGAAGGTGCAGCTGTGCCTCTGGAGCGTTTAAATTTAGTAGGGCTGCGGGTGAAAGGGGAGTCTGGTGGAGATAACTCACCCCTGTCATGTGTGGGAGCTGAGCTGTCATCTATCTGCAGCTTGCGTCTCGATCGATTTATTTTCATGCGGCCGTTATGTTGAGGGAAGCCGTGGGGAGAGACATCTGAGGTGCCGGCGCCATCTTGTGGTCCTGTCAGAGGAGCTGCGGGGAAGAAAGCAGTAAGCTTTTCCAGGGAATGACGATTTTTCCCCCTCTTCGGCATGGCGGTAGGGTGCAGGGCTGTGACTGACAAGTGGGTGGCTGGAAAGGTCCTTAAAAGTGCGGTGTGTAGTCGCTTCTAAGGGCTGTTATAGCAGAGCTTCATTATTAAGCGGCCATCTCGGTCGTCGGCCGGCCACGCCTCCTTGGCCTAGATTTTTAACTTCTCCTGCCTTCTCTAAACTCTTCACCCTTTAGTGAATAACCCTGTAAATGAAATGTATACTCCTTTATTTAATCAGTTCTCTTGTGTTAACCGTTTGAACTTTTCATCATAAAACAGTATAGGACTTAAACATCTTATTCTACCTTGTAAGATTTATTTCACCAGCACTTTCAGGCTTATTTTTTATTGTTTATTAAAGACATTGATTACAGCAAAGGTGTAGATTCACAAGTATTGTACCTAATTAATTAATGTAGCTACAGCTCGCGGTATACTGAGCCTAGGGTGAGGGGAGGACGCTAGTTTGTGTCCTCCCGTTACCCTAAGGAGAACTATGGGGAAAAGACTTAACCCCATAGTTCTCCTTTAACTATTTATGATAACTCTTTGCTCATTTTTCTCTCTTCCGGTCACGTCTTGCAATTTGTGGTTAAATTAAAAGCTGAAAGAGCTACAGGGCATATAGCTAAAAAAACACACTATGATGCCTCCTTTAGTGCAATAGTAAAGAGGACGTGTTACTGTCAGAGCTAGTTGTTACCTCTGCCCTTGTTGCCACTTCACTGGTGGAAAGCACAATAAACTAAATTTTTACAATTATCTGATCTTGATCTGATGGTTTCTTGGACTTAAGAAAGTTTGGGACATCTAACACTGTTGGTCAGTATGCAATAATATGCATAGCTGCTGTCTGACAGGAAGCACATATCTTATAGGAAAGAGATGAACTCACATGGCTTGCATTCTGAAAACAATATATATTTACTTCAGTGATTCAGTCAAGTAAAGTTAATTTCCTGAGGCACAAATCAAAGCATTATTGAACACAAGTATATATAGGGGTAGGTTTTGTATGTGTATATATTTTGTGTGGAGTGTCTTATTAGTATTTCAGCCTGAGGGTGGTCGATTTACTTTACACAACAGAAACATTGCAGAAAATATATTTTTGTCTGGATGAGAGTCCTTAGAGTTTGTCTCTGTTCTGCCACAAATATACACAAACTAGATAAACAGAAATTCCATTTTGTGAATAAACAGGTTCTGAAAATATATACAAGTTATTGCTTTTTGTTTTGAGCAAAGACTTTGCAACACATTTTAAATAATGTGTATAAGTGATGTATATGAATAGAACACAATTGTAAGAAAAATTACTTTTCATTTTATTATTGTTGTTTACTATTACTTTCATTTTACTATAAATCAGTAAATACAGTATGTAAATTGCAAGTGAAAATTTTGACTAGAAAAGCCTTACTACATACTTTTGAAAAGTTTTTGTCATCACTAAGTAATGTCAGTCATATTCATAAATGTAAGCTTTACATATATGATTCAGTAAGTTAAAACATTTGTGTAAGAACTGTGTTTTCATTGCTTTTGCTCATTGGGGTGCTATGAAAAATTAGGAAAAATAGATACTTCTTTCATTTGAGCTGAAACAAGGAAATTAGAAATTATTTTAAAACTATAATGGTTTTAAAATATGTAATTGTAGTTGTTATTTAAGTTTATAAGCCTTTAACCCTTTCGCTGCCAAGCCCTCCGGAACATTTTTCAAATCAGCTGGCCAACAGTTATACTATAAGCTGATGGTCTACTATAACCGACCATCAGCTTATAGTAGAACTGTAAATGCCAGGTCCGTATGGCATACTGACCTGGCCAGCTGGAAGCACTTTTGTAGGTCCGTATGCCATACGTCCTTGGCAGCGAAAGGGTTAAACTGTTTAATATATGTTTTACTATATTTAAACTCGTAAAAGGGAAACTAGTCAAGTGTAAAAGTTGTATCAGTTTTTTAATGCATGTATACAATCTTTGTTTTGCAAGTAGATGTATAATACATGACAAAGGATTCTTAACTGCTTCAGGACCACAGTACATATATAAACGTCGGCAACCTGAAGCGGTTATACCAAGATCACAGCTGCTGCAGCATACTTGCTCGTATTGGTGCTGGGAAGTGTGTTTTGACCCCAACTTCGCCACTGCTGCCTGCTATCCCAGGCTCCACTGTCCTGCGTCAGGAACAATGGGTCTGTGTACTTTAAAACAGAGGGAGATCAGCACACTTCCAGTGCCTGATCTTCCCTCTTATCACTGAAAGCGGAAGCAATGTGTATTACATCACTTCCCTTTTCAGTGTGTCATTTCGCTGGCTGCAATAGCCAGACAAGAAGCTGGTGAAGGACGCTCGGTTTTCTAGACAAAAATTAAGATGTTATCGTGTGTGTGCAAAAATTAATAAATCGCTCTGGACAGCAAGTGGTTAAAGCACTATGTGAAAATTCAAATTTTTATGCTTGCAGATTAAATAAAACCCCCAAAACATATATTTTCTAAAAGCAGTGAACCGATAGAATAAAATATTGGCAGATGCAATTTTCTACAGTACTTAACATTGTCCATAGGCAATTCTTTAAAATCATTTACAGCTCATCAATTTAGAATTAACTATAAGAGTGTGAAGCAATACCTAATATGTGTGCCATAAATGTAATTTTCGTATAGGCTGCAAATGACAGGTGAAACTCCTAATGTCACCTCTGCACTCTGGTAAATCTGATTTAGCAAAGACTATCAGGGTTATTCATAAAGCTGCAGAAGGCAGCCGAGTGAATAACCGAGCTGAAGTGAACAGAGCCGAACGAGGTTCAGCTATTCACTCCAGCTCAGTACAGCTGATTTCAGCTGTGCAGCTGCCTTTGGCTAAGCTGAAGTGCAGAGGGGCTTCGACTCAGCTGATCCAACATGTGGATCAGCTGAGCCAAAGCTCTGGCAGCTCACTCGCTAGAGAGCAGGAAGTCTTGGGAGGAGTGGATAGGACAGTTAGGGTCTTACTTTGAGACACGGTTGGAGATGTAGCCTGGGGCAGAGTTGTGGATGGCTTTGTAAGTGGTTGTTAATATTTTGAATTTTATTCTTTGAGCAATTAGAAGCCAGTGGAGGGATTGACAGAGGGTGGTTGCAGATACTGAGCGGTTGGTTAGGTGGATGAGTCTAGCAGCAGCATTCATGATAGACAGAAGAGGGGATAGCCTGTGCAGTGGTAGGCCAATGAGTAGGGAGTTACAATAGTCAGGACAAGGGATAACAAGTGAGTGCATGGGTAACTTTGTGATTTCATTGTGGTGGCAGGGTCAAAAGAGGAAAGTAGCAAGTGTAATGGTAGGTCTGGTATGTTAATAGGGGAAGGTGACTGGAGAGTAAAAATTTCATCCCGGATTGCATCTATTTTGTTTTTGAAATGGATAGAAATGTCCTGGGCAGTGATTGAGTCAGTGGTCGATGGCAGTGGGGGACATAGAAGAGAGTTAAAAGTAGAAAAGAGTTGACAAGGTCTGGATGAGAGTGTGTTAATGAGAGTGACAAAATAAGTCTGTTTGGCAGCATGAAAGGAGGAATTATATTTTAGGATGGCAGCTTTATATAGTGCAAAGTCTTGTAAAGACTTGGTTTTATGTTTCATGTCACACTCACTCCAGAGTGCAGCATTGTCTTTTATGATTTCGGGTGTCTTCTGTTTGCCACAGTTGTAGTGGACACGTCCTAAGTCTGCATGTGGTGAGGGGTTCCAATGTGTCTAGAGAGTATGAGAGTGAGCTGTTGAAGACAGAAGTAGCCAGGCCAGGGCAGGACAGGGGTGAGATTTTGTCATAGAGGTAGTCAGTAGCAGAGTAGAGAAGAGAAGGGTTTAAATGGCAAAGGTTTCTCCAGGTAACAGTGTGCTGATTAGGGGAATTCAGGGTTGGGGACAGGGTGAGTGTAAAACTAATAAGGTTGTGGTCTGAGAGGTGAAAAGGGGAGTGGGAGAGGTTGCAGGGAGTGCATAGGTGAGAGAACACAAGATCTAGAATGTTGCCATCAGAGTGAGCAGGAGTGTGTGTCCATTGAAAGAGCAGAGAGCGGTTGCAAACACTATCCAGTGTGCTGACCAAAGGAGTTACTTCAGACCGTTATTAGAGAAAAATATAAAAATACTTTATTGAGTGAACTATGCACGAAAAAATATTGCACCAACTCCAAAACAACTCCTTAAAATAGACAACGTTGTCTCCTCATTCATGTACAACCACATTCATACCTAAGGGGTTAGACTTATTTCCACCATCCAACATATACACAATATCACCATGGATTATTCTGCCATCAGTCACATGGAGACTTAATTCCCATTGGTGTGTATTTCCTTCATTGGTTTTAATCAATCTATTCTGGGCGTTGTATGCAGAGAACCCAGTGAGTAGGATTGTGAACTGCCAATATTTGTATTATCAAGCTAGTTCATAGAGAGATAACCATATCTCGGTTTGTACATAAAGTAACGTTATCTCGGTTTGTTTAAGTGTTCGTCTATCGTAGATTATAAATGTAGGTTCAGAGACGGTCTTCGGATTGTCTCTTTCACCTTTTGGTATCTTTCTATATACTCATTATAGATGTGGGACTCAGATGAACTCATCCACCATTATTGATCTGTCTAGTATATATAAAGTGTCCAATCTGCTTGCCAGCAGAGTATTTAATGATGTTTTCCCGATCCTTGGATCAGAAACCTATCGAACAGTGTCTAGACAGAATTACAATTGTGCAAGTGATAACACAGCGCTAAAGGTGGATTCCATAAGAAAGTAGGTGTAAAATATAAATTAATATATTGCCTTGTTCTGAAGGTATATATATATCCACCGAACTGGGGGACTAGTTACCTCCTCAAGGTGTATATATGTGTATATACATATAAGTGAATAACGTCCCAATGAAAAAATATCAAAAACAACTATGTATAAATCAAGTGATAACAAAGTGTCTAAACCTCATTTGTGTTGATAAATCTGAGCATAAACTTCTACGTGGATACAATGCAACACAATGTGAAAAAAATGTTAACAATAAAAATATCTCATAAGTGAATGGTAAAGAAGTGACAAATCCTCAAACCTTTGAGTCAAACCGTTAATAAAATAAAATTAACAAAAAACTGTTGTACAGATAAGGTGCAAATAGTTCCTCCAAACTTCTGATTTGTGATGTAATTTGACAGATGACAATTAATTGCAAAGTGAGAGACTAATATAGATATGAAATAAATTGGATCTAAAGTACTCAATAAGACAAACTGAATGTGCAAACTAAAAAAAAATTTTTATTTATTTAGTTTGCACATTCAGTTTGTCTTATTGAGTACTTTAGATCCAATTTATTTCATATCTATATTAGTCTCTCACTTTGCAATTAATTGTCATCTGTCAAATCACATCACAAATCAGAAGTTTGGAGGAACTATTTGCACTTTATCTGTACAATAGTTTTTCGTTAATTTTATTTTATTAACGGTTTGACACAAAGGTTTGAGGATTTGTCACTTCTTTACCATTCACTTATGAGATATTTTTATTGTTAACATTTTTTTCACATTGTGTTGCATTGTATCCACGTAGAAGTTTATGCTCAGATTTATCAACACAAATGAGGTTTAGACACTTTGTTATCACTTGATTTATACATAGTTGTTTTTGATATTTTTTCATTGGGACGTTATTCACTTATATGTATATACACATATATACACCTTGAGGAGGTAACTAGTCCCCCAGTTCGGTGGATATATATATATACCTTCAGAACAAGGCAATATATTAATTTATATTTTACACCTACTTTCTTACGGAATCCACCTTTAGCGCTGTGTTATCACTTGCACATCATATTTTACCAATTCATAGCAGCTTTAGGATTAGTATTTTAACTTTTTAGCCTTATCTTTCCAAGAGCGCAGATTCTTTTATCAGAATTACAATTGTAACTTAAACGTGTTACTCATGATCACCTGGGATTGATTGTCGAGGAGCCGGCTCATGAACGCTGCACATTATATCTGGTATCCAATCTCGATCTTTATAGGAACATTTCCTTTTAAATAAAACGGTATTGCTGAGAAATTGTGCAGTGGGTACTAACCGGTTTTCCCCTTTGGTTGAAAAGTCCAGTAGCTGGACTTTCATATGTTATGCCTAGTTACAGACCTATAGTGATTTATAATTGTTATGCCCCGTAAGGGACGCTCTATCTATTCATGATCTAAACAATTAATTTGTTTCTCCGGGGAATCTCTTTGCTTTTGGTGTGTGTCCATTGTGTTAGGTCAAAAGAAGAGGCTAGGTTCAGAAGTTCAGTGGTAGCTGGTATGTTAATGTTAGTAGCAATGTTGAAGCCTCCCAGAATGATAGTGGGTATTTCTGAGGAGAGAAAGTAGGGTAGCCAGGAGAGAGGTCATCAAGAAAGCAAGATACCAGTCCAGGAGGCCAGTATATCACAGCAATCCTCAGAGAAACTGGAGAAAATAGGTGGATACAGTGAGCTTCAAAAGAGGAGAGGGATAGAGAGGGAGGTGAAGGCAGAATTTGAAAAGTGTATTGTGGGGATAGAAGGATTCCCACTCCACCTCCTTTATGTCCAATGGCTCTGGGTGAGTGTGTCCAGTTGTTAGGGAAGGAGCGAAGTCCCACTGTTTACTGGATTGGAACCCAATAGCAGGGAACAATATCAGAAGGAAAGTCCAGGCTGAGGTACAAGATAGGATGATCCAAAATGCATTGCCAGAGTACAGTCCGGGTCGAGGCAGGCAGCGAGTATTATAAATGGTGAGGCAAGCCAGGGGTCGATAGCCAGGAGATCCAAATAGCAGGGAAGGAAGACAGGAAACAGGAAATGAGGCGTCGTAGCTGCTTCGGGAATGGCAGAATAACTCAGCAAGTCTTGGCTCTGGCTGGAATTTAAACCCAGCAGGGGCCACCGATGCCCCCCTTGTCTTGACAACAAAGAAGCCACAGGTCCCTGGGAACCAATGGGATGGCTAGGAGAGAAGGAGTGCTCACAAGGCCCTCCCTGGCAATGATCAGCACCCGAATCGACTAAGAAGCCACGGCAGCGCCTCATGTACAAAATAACGCATGCACGCCACGCATGCACTCATTTACGCACCCACAACCTGCCGCAGCCGGGCACCAAATCACCCCAAGAAGGAACCTACAATCTCAGCCATACCTGCCTGACCCTAGGTAAGAGGGCACCCCTGGTCCCACGACACCAGTGGAGGCCACCATGGGAGATGGTGGCAGGGGAGGCAGAGTCAGATTCCTGAAGCCAGGTTTCAGTAACAGCTTACATGTTAAAAGAATTTAGAGATAAGAAGATCACGCACAATGGTGAGCTTGTTAGAGAGAGAGCGGGCATTCCAGAAGGCACATGAGAATGGAGGACTGGCTCCAATAGAATAGAATACAATAGAACTGAGGGTGTGTGGATTGCAACTGCTACCAGAGGAAAGGAAGTGCTGGTTTGGAGGGTGAATATTAGAAAACAGATGGCCTGGATTAGGACAAATATCCCCAGAGCATGGAGCTGATGAGCGCAGTAGTAAGGAGAGAGAGTGAAATATATAATATGTGGGGTGGTGAGGGGGGATAAAGGAAAGGCAGTATACATAGTTACATAGTTACATAGTATTTGAGGTTGAATAAAGACCTTAGTCCATCAAGTCCAACCTATTAGGATCTCATTCTAGGAGTACCTGTACCCCTGTATATTGCGGTCCCTTAAGAAATCGTCCAAAAGTTTCTTGAACAATTCCACATTATTTGCTGAAATCACCGCCTGTGGCAGTGAGTTCCAGACCCTAACTGATCTTACTGTGAAAAACCCCCTTCGCCCCTTGTGCTGGAATTTTTTTTCCACCAATTTTAGTTGGGGGCCTATGGAGTTAATTTTAAACAGTTTATCGCTAATGTTGCTACCACCATTGAACATTTTGTACATGGAGATCATATGCCCCCTTAATTTCCTTACCTCCAATGTGAACATCTTTAAATTTAGTAGCCTTGTCTCGTAGCTCTGGTCCTCCATACTCCTAATTTGTTTGGTTGCCCTCCGCTGGACTTTTTCCAACTCAAGGACATCTTTTCTTAGTACTGGTGACCAGAACTGGACCGCGTACTCCAGATGAGGTCGAACCAATGATCTATAAAGTGGCAAAATTATAGACTTGTCCCTGCAATACATCCCCTTTTTAATACAGGACAAAACCCTACTAGCTTTGTTTACAGCAGCCTGGCACTGCAAACTACCTTTCAGTTTGTGGTCTACAATGACCCCCAAATCCTTCTCCATTTCTGACTTCCCCAGCGGCATACCCATAATTGTATAACCCATTTGTTTATTTTTAATTCCAAAGTGCATTACTTTGCATTTATCGACATTAAACCTCATCTGCCACATTAATGCCCACTCCCCTATTTTATCCAGGTCCTCCTGTAATGTTATAGTGTCTAAGTCCGTGTCTATTACCCTCCCTATTTTGGTGTCATCCGCAAACACGGAAATATCGCTGTTAACACCCTCCCCGATGTCATTAATAAATAAGTTGAACAATATGGGACCCAGCACAGAACCCTGAGGCACACCGCTCATTACACTAGCCCAGTCTGAAAAGGTGCCATTTACAGATACCCTCTGGACACGTTCCCGTAGCCAGTTCTCTATCCACGTACACACCACCTCATCTATGCCCATAGCCCTCAGCTTGTGTAGCAAGCGTTTGTGTGGTACCGTATCAAAAGCCTTTGAGAAATCCAGATATACCACATCCACCGGCTTACCTCCGTCCATATCTCTACTTACCCCCTCATAAAAAGTTAGCAAGTTAGTTAGGCAGGAACGGTCTTTCCTGAACCCGTGCTGATTGTCATTAACTATCCCGTTTTCCTGAACAAATTCTACCAGATAATCCTTTATTATGCCCTCTAGCATTTTACAAACTACCGATGTTAGACTGACCGGCCTATAGTTCCCAGGTTGGCACCTTGCCCCCTTTTTGAATATTGGGACTACCGTAGCCCTCCGCCAATCACTGGGGATCCTACCAGTCATTAAGGAGTCCTTAAAAATGAGGATTAATGGTCTAGTTATAACCTGGCTTAATTCCTTAAGTACCTTGGGGTGCAGGTTATCCGGACCCACTGCTTTGTTTGCATTGAGCATTTTAAGTCTTTGTTGTATCCCGGTTTCTGTCAACCACTGGGGTATATTTTGAGTTAAACTGGGAGTTTTATCATGTGTGTCAAACCCGTTTCCCTCCCGAGTGTATACTGAGGAGAAAAAAGCGTTCAGCGCCTCGGCCCTCTCCTTGTCGTTTGTGACTAGCTTCCCGCTTCCATCCTTTATTGGGCCTATCTGCTCCTTTCTCACCTTTTTACTGTTAATATATTGGTAAAATGTTTTGGGGTTCTTTTTACTATCTGCGGCGATATGCTTTTCGCACTCAGTTTTAGCTGCCCGGATTTCTAGTTTGCATTTTTTGTTACATTTTTTGTAGTTAAGGAACGCCAATGCCGTCCCTTCCGTCTTATATTTTATAAATGCCGCTCTCTTGTCCTTGACGTGTTGTTTTACAGTTTTATTAAACCATATTGGTTTAGTCTTTGATCTTTTATTTTTGCTCCCTAAAGGTATACACTTTGAAGTAGCAGTATGTACTGTGTTTTTAAAACAATCCCACATCTGGTCTGTGTTTAGGTTTTGAAATAAGTTTTCCCATTTTATTTCCCCCACTAGGTTGCGCAGCTTCTCAAAGTTGGCCCTTCTGAAGTTTAGGGTTCTAGTCCTTCCAGTACACTTCCCTTTTCTGTGTTCAATATTAAAAGTAATCACATTGTGATCACTATTACCCAATGACTCCCCAATTACAATATCCTCGATTAACTCTGCATTATTAGTGACAATTAGATCTAAGATGGCATTTTTTCTGGTAGGAGTCTCCACCATCTGGTCCATGAAGTTGTCGCGCAACATGTTTAGAAATCGCCCCGCCTTTGCCGAACCCGAAGTTCCATTGGCCCAATTTATGTCTGGGTAATTGAAGTCACCCATCACGACTACATTGCCCTCTCTCCCAGCTATTCCTATCTGTGAGTGAAGATTGACTTCTCCCTCTTCCCCTATATTTGGAGGTTTATAGCAAATACCCACGAGAAGTTTACGGCTAGCGTCCGTCATATCTAGCTCCAGCCATAGAGTTTCCACGTCTTCCCCATTATTTGACGTGATATCGTCCCTTATATGCACATATAGATTATTTTTTACGTAAATGCAAACACCCCCCCCTCTTCTCCCACCTCTGTCCCTCCTAAACAGGTTATACCCCTCTATATTAGTAGCCCAGTCATGCGTGCTGTCCAGCCAGGTTTCCGCTATACCCACTATGTCGAAGTCCTCTTCAATTAACCTAATTTCAAGCTCCTCTATTTTATTTGCCAGACTTCTAGCGTTGGTGTACATACATTTAATTCCTCTCTTTTTGTGGGACAAAAGTTTACTACCTTGTTGTTCCCCACTATTTTTATTGTTATTATTCTGCCTTGATTTCGGTCGTCCGTTGTTAGTTATACTTACATGTGCCAACGGATTTCCTATATTGACTGGAGTGAGCCCACTATTATTAACTCCTTTTTTACTACTTTCTGTGTTATTTTTATCTATGATTAAATTATCAACGTTTAGTTTAAGTAATTTTATTTTTATACCCTCCCCCCCACTTTCTAGTTTAAAAGCTCCTCCAGTCTTTCTACCATTTTCCCTCCCAGGAATGCTGCACCTTTCCCATTAAGATGCAGCCCGTCTCTGCTGTAGAGCCGATAGCCGACTGCAAAGTCAGCCCAGTTCTCCATGAAACCAAAACCTTCCTTCTGACACCAGCTCCGGAGCCACTTGTTAAGCTCCCTCAACTCGCGCTGTCTGTCCGGAGTGGCTCTTGGCATCGGCAGTATCTCTGAGAAAACTACCGTGGAGGTCCTTTCCTTCATCCTAGCACCTAGGTCTCTGAACTCCTATTTTAGGACACTCCAATTTCCTCCTATTTTGTCATTGGTGCCGATGTGCACCATGACAGCGGGGTCGTGCCCAACCCCATCTAGTAATCTGTCAATTCGTATAAGAAGTGAAGACATAATTGTGAAAAGCAGTGGTAGAGAAAGCATGTTAAGTGATGGAGAGCAGAAATCAGATTTGGTAGAGAGAGAGGTGGATGGGGTAACCAGGATCACCTGCAGTTTGTAGGGAGCACTGTCAATGTTATTGTTGTTCCTTTTCCAAGTGTCATTTTCTAAGTGTGAAGTTGATGATAATACTTATTGTCAGATAGAGACTGATAATTAAATATTAAAACAGTGCACCTTAAGCAAATATTAGGTGATACATTTCTACACCTACATTGTCTTTTCTTGTAAAGGGGGCAGTCTTAAAAGAGTTGTTTTTATTGTCATGGATTTTGAAGGAAAAAACAGTCAGAATTATTTAAAAAAAATAAAGTTTTACTACTGGTTACTCAGGGGTTATATAACACTAAAATATATGAAATATTTAAATGATTATTTTTTCACTTTACAGCTTACTTAAAAGTGATAGGTGCTGTAGCTCTGTATCTTTGTAGCAGTTACTGTAACAAACAGTTATCAGAGGCAGAAGCCAGCCTGATGAGCTTTTGAATATCGATTTAGATTTCAGCTATCAAACTGACAGTCCCTCAAAAAAGGTGTGCAAGCGTACACCCAAAAGAACCAGGGGGCTGGTTGACTTGTATATAAATATATAAACATCCAAGATGCATATGTGAAGTCCTTTATATAATTGTATATAATGTAGCAGGGCTACAAATAGTTAAACAAAATAACTTTAATCGGTATCCATTCTGATTACGAGTAAATGTAATATTCTAAGAAGTCTGTTTTGAGAGTGCGCAATGTATTCATTCTTATTCGGTACCCTACCTCATAATGCTGTGCAATTTTTTTTAAATGTCACATTGCATTAAAGTATATTTTGATAACTCTGTGATTATAATGAAATATAAGGTTGCATGTGGTTAAGGATGGTCCAATTTAACCTTTGTAATTTAAAATGTATTGATTATGCTTTTTGGGTGATTGACAGAAAGTACATTGAAGGTTCACTGCTACCTCAAATTTCTATGCATATTAGTATATTGTGCACAATTTGGTATAGTAACAATCCCTTTCTCCGACAAAACACAACAGAGGTACAAAAAGTGCCTGTATTAATATTCAGCTTATGAGCTAGAATGCATTAAAATCCATTAGCATTTATTTGGTTGACAATTATAAACCCTTTGTCATTGCTGACCTACTCCTGCAGATACTAGCTATCTTGAAAATCATTCCATTGTAATACTTTCTGACCTAAAACAAGCATACAGCAAACAAAAACAAGGTGAAGTCAACACTTCTGATGTATATACTGTAGCTGTTCTGGATTAATGTCTCCAAAATTATTGAAGCCATTGGAATAATATTTTAGCTAAGCAACTAACATTTTCAGATGGACAGGCATCCTTCTATTCCTCCCAGTAGACATTTCCTTCAACCCAATGGGGTTGATTTACTAACCTTATAAACACGCCACGAACAAGTATACACCTCTGTACTGTGTTCCCTCCCAGCATTATCTATTGGTGGAATCTAGACACCTTTGTAGTGTGTACACACCCAGCAGGTGTGTTGTGCAAAGCCCTGCATGAATTGCAAGGTGATGTTGTGTAAATTAGCTCTACGTTGTGTTGCTTGCGTTGATGAATGCAGGAATGTAAATGCATGAGCTAACCATTTTTGTCTAAACCATGAAGCAGCATTATATATGCATCATGTGCATGATTTTTCCATATATGGCATTAGTGGAAATATGCTTTTAGAGACTTGCATTCCGCTATTAGGGCGGCGTGTAGCCTATGGTGCATGCTACATGACGCGCACGTACGTAAATACATAAAAAACGCGCCATAACGGCGTGAAAATGTGACACGTTGCTCGTGTTTGGTTGATAAATACGTTTTGCTGTGTAAAAATGCACACGCACCTGGTGCATGCGCGTGTTTAGGTTAGTAAATCACCCCCAATGTCTCAGCTAAAACTGAAACTAGTATCCTGAAATTAGTTGGGAACTATAACTATCACAGGTGCCTTGACGCCTCAGTGTGGCTTCCACATGTGTTTGCAAGTGTAGGCAACTACAACCTCTATTTAAGTAGTCAAAAAGATTAGTTAGGGTGTTTTTGCTAGTTAGTTTGAAAGTTCACTGCAGACCCCTTTTTTACTGTTTTGCCTTTTATCCTGCCCTTGTGCAGTTTTCTTTTTTTGGTAGCTTTAAACTGATTTGGTGGATTTGATGCAGACACACACTGAAAGTCTTCAGCTGCTTTGGAAAGTGTTGTTTTTTTTCTTTTTTTTTGCTGCATAGTTTAACGGAGTGGACCCCGTGTGTGTGTGTGTGTGTGTGTGTGTGTGTGTACACACATATATCTCCCCCAAATAATTATCTACTCTATCATTCAACTCAATTACCTGACAAAGCACACAAGTGGCAAATGGGAAAGCGATCTCAAAGGCACTAAAGGAGAACTGCCAGCAAATTTAGTCTACAGTTGCTTTCTGCTCTATCAATATATCCTCTGACAAATCATGATTTCAGGGACCAGATGGTAGATGATGCCATCAAGATTGGCAAATCTTCACCTCAGACATTCTGATATGTGTTGCAGAAGCTGTAATATCATTGATGACATGTATATTTGATAGGCCTGCCCCATGATGGGTAGATTTTGGACCAAAGTGTTTAAACTTTGATATACCTTCAACAGCCCTCTACCAAAAGATCCTTGGCTTCCACACCATCATCTTAAAACCCCCTCTCTCATCAAATCTCATTCTTCTTCTTTCCCTCTTTCCCTTTTCAGACGTTTCTCCTTCCTATTCTTTCTCTACCATACAATGTTTCCACACCTTCATTACTTCTGTCCTTATCTTTTTTCATTACAATTACAATCAGTTAGAGTTTTAACTTTAGGACCATATACCCTCCTTTCACATGTTAATCCTTCCACTCATATGACTTTATCAGATGGATACATATAAGACCACCTAGAAGAAAGGGTATCAAACTAGAATAGGGAAGTTCTCTCCTCCTTTTTAGACATACTCATGGTCTTGAACTAAATCTTTTTATTGTATGTCAGTTAAATGTCCAATATATGAATATGTAAATATCTTGTTACTTTGTTCGGGTTTATTCATTAGTTTATTAAAAACCTACTGAAAGTGAAAAATGTGTTTAAAATAAGGTTGGGCAAAAAAACATTATAGTTCCCCTTTAATTTCTCAGGACTGAATAGTCATAGCCCTTCTCTGCAAATGTGTGGACAATAGCCATAGCTGCTACATTGTGCATATATTGTGGTTATGAAAACTGTCACAAAATAAAAGTTATTATGTTCCATTGACTTAAAGAACCTGCCAATGATAATCTTGCTCCTAACATTATATTATCATCTCATCTAAGTAGTTTTTCTGTTTCCTAAGGAATCGGTTGTGCATAATTAATATTATTAGGATTAGTATCATGCTTAGTGTTGACCAGGGTTGCCAACCCAAAATATCTTTTTTTAAAGATACATTGTGATGACAATTTTAAGTTGTCCATAATTAACACATATTTTTTATTTATGTGGTTTTCAGCAATGACAATGTATAAGTAAAATTTAAGCACCGATATGTTGGATGACAACTTATAGATGTCCTAAACTGTGGAAGCTGTGCTCCAAAAAGGCAAGCGGAGGGTGGAAAAAAAGCACAGAGGAAAAAGAGTGTGGAGAAGTGCTGGAGGAGTTAATAATAATATAAGTATTCCACCTAATTCATTACCCCCTAGACATAATAAGCAGTTAGCTCAGTGTGGTGGGGAGGGGGCAGTCACTGAGAGGTGAATTATTTTAGCTGACCACAGTCCAGCTGTATCCTTTTTTTAATTGAGACAGTTTCTTTGTTATATTACCAATAGTCTTTGAGCCATTCATTCTCCAAAACATTTTTTGCAATGTATGGTTACATTGGTTACATGGTTACATTTTAAAACAATGTATTTTGTAGGTGGGAACAAAACCCAATGGTACAATGAAGATATACAGTATTTATCACCAATTGCCTTTCTTAAGGCTTAGAGATTTGTCTGTATTCAGATAATCTATTCTAAAAAAGTTGTCTGGGCTTTTGATCATAATAACTAGACATGTGCACCAGCAAAAAATTTGTTTAGTTTAGTTTCGTTTTGAAAAAAAAAAAAAAAATTTGTTTAGTTTAGTTTCGTTTTAAACATTGGGAATCTTTTGCTCTAACCTCTACACTATAGCCTCTGTACTTTTAACATAGATGTGTTGTAGAGGTAAAATGGTGTCAATGGTGCAACGAAATTCGTCCAATAACGAATTTCGGGAAAACGGGAATTTCGGATTCGTTTGCATTCGTCTTAGCTGTAATTCGGATGCATCCGAATCTCCGAATTTCCGAAAATTCGTCCAAAACTAATTTCGGAACGAACCGAATCGCACATGTCTAATAATAACTCCCTGGCAGAACACTTCCTCTCAATTTACTCCTGTAGGGTGCAGGCAATGATCTACATACTGCTCCTTGACCTCATTGCACAGGAGGTCCTCTCTCACATGGGCAGACCTCTGTTTGGAAAACTGCTGTCTGGCAAACAGCGCTCTGAGCACAAATTATGCAAAACCATTTCAAGTCAAGATCCAACCCACAAAGACAAAACCCTGATATTTGGAGATGGCCACAAAACATACAGTATATAGTGTCAGAGAGGCCCATATTTACATTATATTGGAGACACCATAATAACAAAATAAGGTAAGATGTGTCCAATGACTACTTTTATCACCTGCCATGCTCCAGTAGAAGGTCACCAATACAACATATGAGAAGAGTGAAACTGCTGGGAGTTCAGTTCATTAACTGTTCCATTTTGGGTAAGGTATGTACCTGCTCTAATCTAGACATTTTATGGGAACATCTCTAAATACTATTTCAAATTGCTGGTCTTAACTACTAACAGCCACTATTGGTAAATAATCTACAATACAGATAGTAAAAATTTTCACTGGAAAATATGTCTTACTGCTAAATATGGCCTATCGTTGTCTGTAAGCACTTAATTGGACTGAAGAAAGGTCTTCCCTTAAAAAGTGCAATTGTAACTTAAACTCCTCTTACCTCATTATATAATAGTTTTGATATCTTATGTTTTACACAAAGTTGCTGTCTCAAACTTACAGTATATTTGCAAAGATAAAAAAAAGTTCCTAACAGCCTAGTAAACTATTTTGGAGTAGTATTGTTACAAAGAATACATGCTTTTCTAATTAATTCTGATAAGCATCTAAAATCTAAATAAAATCATAATTATTCAAGAAGAAAATAGATAAAATAGCTATTGCCAGTTTGTTTAAATGAAGCTATAAATATACTTGGCATGATTATGATGTGTGATAGTACATATTTTAACACAAAAAGAGCATTAGGAGCACGTTACTTCTGGAGGAGATTGAATTTTTTTATTTTAGGCGAAATTCTTCAGGTGGAAAACACTTCTATTATACCAGACAAGAACACCTGGCATCTTAGGAGTTGTAAATATCTGGCAAAAGACAACGTGGGCAATGTAGCAGCAGATGTTTGTGATGAAACTAAGATCACCTTGAGCTGTTATGAATATGAATCTAGCAAACTGTGAAAAGTTTGTCCTTTTAAAAGTATCAGCTGAATTGTCATTAAGTTAGCATACCAAAAGTAAAACTCATAAAAGTTGCCCTTTTATTGAAGGATGTACTGAAGTATGTGGTATGTAGAATATGTTCTACATGCTGTTTTGCTTATATGTAAGGAGTATTCTAAATGAAGCCTATTATAAATGTGTAGTCATAGGGAACACCAATCTTTGCATATTTTTCCTTAAGAAGATTGATAAAGATGTCGCTATCCAGAACACAATTTAAGGTGCTGTAATTTTCAGTGCCAGTGCAAATTATGAATAACATATACTGTATGCCTAATAAGAAAATAAGACACAGTGAGTATTGGCCAAACAGTTTAGGTTTTGCTTTCAGGGTAAATAAGGCTAAGGTTTTAAATAGGGTTAGCCTCCCAAAATTACTGTACAGCAGAGTTCAGAGTGGGAGAGGAAGAAGCAGCACAAGGAGCCGATTAGTTCATATGCTAAAAAGGGACATTGGTCCTTGACATCATGGGTTCATGGGAAGCAGGTTGAATGGTGCTGGCCATTATTAAATCTGCAAGACTGAGGATATCTGGAGAGGAGTAGAAGTATTGCGGGGGATAGCTTATTTTATCTCTTATTGGGCCATTCATTTTTTTATTTTTGACTTAAGTGCTGTTTGAGGCCTCATTCACACTGGAATCGGCCGGCACGTACAGCTCGTGCTGCATGCAGGGCCATATCGGGCAGCTTCTGGGAAGGACAGGTGCTGCGTGTGATTAGAACTCAGCCCCCGTCCTTCTCTATGGGACTACGCGGCTATACACCCCCCTACGCTCACCTTAAGTGCAGGTCCATAGGGGTGCGTGTGTCCCGGCTCAGACGTTGACAGGATCCATCCTGTCAGCGTACGAGTACGCTCACCTGCATGGACATGCAGGGCGGGTGAGCGTAGGGGGCGTACAGCCCCTTAGTCCCATAGAGAAGGACGGGGGCTGCATACTAATCACACGCAGCACCTGTCCTTCCCGAGGACCAGCTCGGTACGGCCTTGCAGGCAGCAGGGAGCTGTACGTGCGGGTCGAGTGCAGCGTGAATGAGCCCTAAAAGTTATGGGAGAGAGAAATATTAGGATAAGGTTAACTGTTAAAGAGGTCATTTTGATAGTTGGGTTTGGTTTCTCAGGGTTCTTTTCAGTTTTATGTTAGGGTTAATATTCAAAGTTAGAGGACTGGTCAAGAGTTAGGTTCATTTTAGGTTCCCCACAATGCACTTTTCAAGTTCTGCCTTCACCTCCCTCTCTATCCCTCTCCTCTTTTGAAACCCACTGTATTCGCCTATTCTCTCCAATTTCTTTGAGGATTGCCGTTATCTACCGACCACCCGGACCAGTATCTCGCTTTCTTGATGACTTCTCTGCCTGGCTACCCTACTTTCTCTCCTCAGAAATACCCACTATCATCCTTGGTGACTTTAACATTGCTACTAACATTAACTCCCCGGCTTCCACTCAATTTCTTAACCTAACCTCTTCTTTTGATCTAACTCAATGGACACAGACTCCTTCTCACTCTGATGGTAACACACTTGATCTTGTTTTCTCTCACCTATGCACTCCTTGCAACTTCTCCAACACCCCTTTTCCGCTCTCAGACCACAACCTGGTCAGTTTCACAATCGTCACACTGTCACCCGGAGAAACCTTCACCACCTTGACCCTTCTCTTCTCCACTCTGCTACTGACTCCCTCTATGACGAGATCTCACCCATGTCCTGCCCTGACCTGGCTACTTCTGTTTTTAACAGCTCACTCTCATCCTCTCTAGACATTTTTGCCCCCTTCACAACACGCAGACTTAGACCACGTCTGCTACAACTGTGGCAAACTGAAGTTACCAGACATCAAAAAACACAAAGCCGCACTCTTGAGCGACTGTGGCGGAAAACTGGGTCTCTGCAAGACTTTACCCTGTACAAGTTACAAAGCTCCTCTCTGACACCCACCTCACCACTTGCCCCCTGGACCCGGTTCCCTCAAAACTACTTCGGTCACCCTCATACTCTATCCTACACTCTCTTACTCACATTTTCAATCTTTCACTCTCTACTGGAATCTTTCCTACCACTCTTAAACATGCACTAGTCACCCCAATACCCAAAAAACCTTCACTGGACCCTGCCAACCTCAATAATTTCAGACCTTTCTCCTTACTCCCATTCACCTCTAAACTACTAGAACGCCTTATCTACAACCGCCTGAGTTGCCACCTCGATAATAACAACCTTTTGGACCCCTTTCAGTCCGGCTTTCGCCCTCAACACTCCACTGAAACAGCCCTCCTAAAACTCACCAATGACCTAATAACAGCTAAAAAACTTATTGGGCCATTCATTTTTTTATTTTTGACTTAAGTGCTGTTTGAGGCCTCATTCACACTGGAATCGGCCGGCACGTACAGCTCGTGCTGCATGCAGGGCCATATCGGGCAGCTTCTGGGAAGGACAGGTGCTGCGTGTGATTAGAACTCAGCCCCCGTCCTTCTCTATGGGACTACGCGGCTATACACCCCCCTACGCTCACCTTAAGTGCAGGTCCATAGGGGTGCGTGTGTCCCGGCTCAGACGTTGACAGGATCCATCCTGTCAGCGTACGAGTACGCTCACCTGCATGGACATGCAGGGCGGGTGAGCGTAGGGGGCGTACAGCCCCTTAGTCCCATAGAGAAGGACGGGGGCTGCATACTAATCACACGCAGCACCTGTCCTTCCCGAGGACCAGCTCGGTACGGCCTTGCAGGCAGCAGGGAGCTGTACGTGCGGGGCGAGTGCATCGTGAATGAGCCCTAAAAGTTATGGGAGAGAGAAATATTAGGATAAGGTTAACTGTTAAAGAGGTCATTTTGATAGTTGGGTTTGGTTTCTCAGGGTTCTTTTCAGTTTTATGTTAGGGTTAATATTCAAAGTTAGAGGACTGGTCAAGAGTTAGGTTCATTTTAGGTTCCCCACAATGCACTTTTCAAGTTCTGCCTTCACCTCCCTCTCTATCCCTCTCCTCTTTTGAAACCCACTGTATTCGCCTATTCTCTCCAATTTCTTTGAGGATTGCCGTTATCTACCGACCACCCGGACCAGTATCTCGCTTTCTTGATGACTTCTCTGCCTGGCTACCCTACTTTCTCTCCTCAGAAATACCCACTATCATCCTTGGTGACTTTAACATTGCTACTAACATTAACTCCCCGGCTTCCACTCAATTTCTTAACCTAACCTCTTCTTTTGATCTAACTCAATGGACACAGACTCCTTCTCACTCTGATGGTAACACACTTGATCTTGTTTTCTCTCACCTATGCACTCCTTGCAACTTCTCCAACACCCCTTTTCCGCTCTCAGACCACAACCTGGTCAGTTTCACAATCGTCACACTGTCACCCGGAGAAACCTTCACCACCTTGACCCTTCTCTTCTCCACTCTGCTACTGACTCCCTCTATGACGAGATCTCACCCATGTCCTGCCATTTCTTTACATTGTAAAGCTCTGCGCAAACTGTTGGCGCTATATAAATACTATGTAATTATAAAAATAATTTTAGAAGTTAGGCGGTAGGCATAAGCAATAGATGATGGTTAGCGGTTCAGGTTTTCAGCGTGCTTAGTGTGAAATTCATGTTTGTTTTTGTCACTGAAAGTGTCAGGCCCAAACTGTACTAAATTATACTGGTTTGCTATCGTATATCCTTTTATAATTTATTTTACTTTAAATTAGCATTTTATTTGATTCCCTTTTTCCATAATTCCTCCTAATTTTTTTTTTTAATCACCCTGCAATATTCTGATCATTTGCATAGAACTTCCAAACCTTACTTATATATAGTCACAGGCAATGGTGCCTTTGCCTGGCTAAAAATCTGCAAGCTGACAGCAAATTCCACAGTACATTCCTTCAGGAATTGCCAGGTGTGTGCATGTTAGTGACAGTTAAAGCCCATCTCTGGATGGAATTCAAAGCACTTGCCTTAAAAAAACATATTAGTGAAAATTTAATTTAAACAATAACCTTCCAAAGTCTTTTTTTACTTGCCCTACGCTATGCATGCGGTACCACAAAACAATGAAATATACAGGTGTTAAAGGGCACTTTTGCACAGTTATAAAGCACATACCCAATTAAACTATGCACATACCCCTATTACACTACATATATTTGGTATCTCTTCACATATACATGTGGTAATGGGCCCTTAGGAATAATTTTTGACTTCATTTTACTTAATAAAGTGCAAGTCACCAGTTTATGGTTTTGCGTGCTTGTGACAAAAACACACCATATTCAGTTTATGCAATCCCCAGCCCCACTACCATGTGTGTGTTTTTTCTGTGGCTTTATGCCTGAAATGCATACCGGAACTACACTAGCCCCTCACAAGAGTGTTACCAGGGTCTACCATTGGAGGCTGCAGTTGTCATTTTTAAACCTGCACACACATGCTAGAGCTTATTTTAAAAGAAGCCAATTAACCTACTAAAGTATCTTTGGTGTTTGGGGGGGAAATGGAGTACCTAGGGGAAACCCATGTAAGCATAGGGAAAACATGCAAACTGTGCTACCTTTAAATTTATATATAATTTATATATAGTTTTGCAACTATGATGGAATTTATAGTCTACACGGAGCTATCTTTCATTTCTATAGGTCCTAGTTTCAAGTCTGTATTATGTTTGTAAACATTTTTAAAAATTAGAGGTAGTTTTTAGCAGCAAAAGGGTTAAAGACTTAAGCCAGTTGGCATTCCTATTAAGCTTTGGTTAGAAGGAGGAAATATGCACAAACAGGAAACCCATACATGGAACTTATACAAAGAGAACACATGCATGTAGATCAAATAGGGTCCAGGACTTCAATTCTGCAAGGTAGATGTCCTAACCAAAAAGCCACTGCACCTAAAAAAGAATCCTATGATGAATACATTCCAAGTGCTCAGTATCTGACCAAAAACATTTTGCCCATCCATATCCATGCAGTGAGACAAAGATTGCCTTAATAAATGATTGTAAATTATTTTCATAGGAAGCAATATATTAAAGTAAACCTGTGCCCAGACTATGGATACTATAGTGTCTACGTATTATGAACAAGCATAAATTGCACTTTTTAAACAAGCTTTTATTCATCTCTATATCTATAAGCATTGGGGAGAAATTGAACTATTTTTCTATTGCAATAGAACCTTGGCAGTCTGCCTGCCCTCTAATATAAACAATCAACCGGTGTCTCTAACCTGTTAGCAACTGACTGAACCCCAACACGTTGTAGTCTTTGTTGTGATCTTTAAGGATCTTTAAGGTCACATAAATCATCACATTCTATATACTGTGTATAGACATGAAGATGCTAAGAAGGAACATTCCTATGCTGGAGTGTAGGAGGAGAGAGGCTTCAGAGATCGAAGAAGCAGAAAGCTAGCTCAACAGTTCTGGTATAACTTTTTTTTTTCGCACCAAGACAAAAAACGAGCAGTAAACTCTTGCAGTGTGGGGTTAGTAAAAGTTTGTTTACTGTTTGCTAAGAATATGTTAATAGTTTAATGTCCATAGTCTGGCCACGGTGATATTTTTTTTTACAGAACACTGGACCACACCACAGGTCACCACACCACAGGTCACCACACCGCAGTACACCTTGCTGCTGTCCAGAGACCTATATGGAGTGTAAACTTTGTATACTCCAAATAAAGCTAAAAAAAAGTAGACAGTGTGATGTGCCTACATAGCACATTGCACCACCTGCCCACTAGAGCAGTCAGAACACACTAGCCCTTCTGCTAAAATAGAGTGTTTTTTTGGGGGTGGGCTAGTGTGGATGGACCCTAGAAGTACTTGAAGGTTTTACTGAAAATAAATATATTACACGCATAAAGAGAAAACAGCCTACCTGCTCAGGCATTCAGGCTGATGAGTGCTGCAATGCAGAACAACACATGGTACTGCGATACCATTCATTCCATTGAAAAAAGTAGTGCATGTGTTAAGGGTCCCAAATCTGAAATGAGATTTACAGCTGTCTTGTATATTTCATCTGATGGTAAATTAAGCATAAAGAACGGAATTTGCACAGCACAGACTTCAGGAAGCAGACCTACCCAAACCACAAGTGAAGTGCCCCCTAGAATTTGACAACAGTGTATTACACTGTAAGTCTGAAAACATTCCAAGTACAGTATACTATTATACTATATGTTCCATGGATAGCATTTCTTTTGTACGGTTTTTATTTGTGGCATAGAGCTGCTCTTTGATTCCCTGAATCAATCTGCCAGGTTTTAAAATGCACCAAAAGAAAGCAATTGTTCCAGGTTGAGTTTCTAACAGCACACTATTATATGTCATATGCTTTCAAATATTATCTATTGGTATATGAAACATATTTCTAGTTGTATTTTAATAAAATGCCTGAAAACAACTTTGATTGTTCATCAAATTTAACTAGAGATAGTCTAGTATCAGGAAAAAAAACTGTTTCTTATTTAAGCTAGAAAACAAAACAAAAAATTCTAGCCACAATGATGCACAGAAAAAAAGCCGATGGTCTGTTGCTATGCAAGCCGAGATCTTTCTTGAAGGTCTGATGACATAGGTTGAAAGAAAAAGCACAATAAATAAGAATTTTAATTCTAAAAAATGTATATAATAGGAAGAGACCGAGACCACAATACAAATATAAATTTAAATTCTAAAAGCATGGACCAAGCTGGCAAAAGCAGACCATTTCTATTTCTAATAATACGCCTTGAAACATCCCTTTGGTCTTAAGCAACAAGCAAAATAAAAATGTTAAACATTATTCTTATTGGTTTTAATAACATTTTAGCTTACAGCTCTTAAAGAACATCTTGTGAGATATGAGAAATGGCAAGAGTTTCATTACTATTTAGGGCAATTTTTGGATACATTTATAAAAAGAAGCGTACATCTATTTTCTGTTTTTAGCTTAGATATTTATTCCACTTGGCAGGGGCATCCCGAGGCTGTGTCCTCATCGTGCATGCGCGACCATCTGATTGACGGCTGGGGAGGGGACGTTCACCCAGTGGGATGAGGTATTCCGCCGTGTCCCCTCCTCTCTCCTGACACTGTCGGGCTCTCTGTCCATGACTGAGTACCCAAGTTTTTAGAGGGGTGGACACCAAAATGTCTGCCAGTCATTTTGGTTTCAATCCTGCAATGGTGACACCCGGGTGCGAGTCACACCCCTTGCACCCACCTTGTGACGCCACTGTCACTTTGTTAGCATGCATCAGAGGAAGATGTGCACATGCAGCATTGTGCAAAGCTGTCTTCCTTGCTGGGTGGTCTTCAGCTGTTACCCTGCTACCCAAGCCTGTACCTGCTCTAGTGATCTGCTTGCACGGTGCTGACTTGACCTACTCCTGGACTCATCTGCTCTGACTTCTTGCCACAACCTGGCTTGTCCCAGACCCTCTCACTGTTTGCCTGTCCATTGCTAACTTGGCTAATTACCATGGCTCTGCCTCTGCCTTTGTGTGACCTCATCCTGCCTCCTGAGCATGAATCTGCCTTCTGCCCTGCCTGCTTTCTGTCTTCTCGATTGCCAAGCACTAACTGTCTCAGACCACACTTTCTGCCTGTCATAGGTTTCCTATAATTACAAGTATTCTCCACAGGCATACGTTAACATCCTTCTCCCATGTCTACCATGACAATGATACGCATCTATCTGATGAGTAACTAGAGGAAAAAATGGCTGTGTTGAAGTTTTGCTTGCTTAGCTGCTTGCTCCTCCCCATTTTCTGACTTGACAACAAAGACAATGACATAGATAAAGTCATCTGTGAGCTCTCCCACCCTTTTTATACATGCACATCCTGTACATATATGGAAAATACATTTAAAGACTGAACTACTACTACATGTTAAGTTTGTATTGCTGTCCAAGACCCCACAGGGAGATTTTGGCAGACTTCCTTCCTCTCTGACAGCAGGGCAAGAAACAGTTGTCACTAGGAGAGTGAGGCAGTAAAAACAACCTAACAAAGGTCCCTACCATTCCCCATCATACTTAAAAAAAGTTGTTGTTTTTTTTTTTTTTTGGGGGGGGGGGTGTTTTTTTCAATTCATGTC
>NW_017306339.1:1111723-1122686 GCF_000935625.1 Nanorana parkeri
AGCGCCCCCACATTCCCCACTAAACCTAAAAAAATTTGTTTTTTTTTTTTTTTTTTGGGGGGGGGGGTTGTTTTTGCAATCCATGTCCCAACTAGAGATATTACTTTACTTCCTGTCTCTACAAAAAGTGAGGGGAAATCTTACCAATGGGGACATAAACTGCAAATGAAAATCTGAGAGAGGTTCTATCATTTCCCCCTATGTCCAAGGCATTTTATCTGGATTGTGCTTTTATTTTTTTTTCTTTGATTAATAGTAGTATAAGGGAAGTGCACTTTTATTCATTTTGTTTCCATTTTCCTCTTTAAGAGAAACTGAATTCTGGAAGTTGTAACTAAAAAGGGCACGCAGAAGACCTGTGCTATTTTTCAGAAATTCAAGGCAAAAGATAAATATGTCAGAGTACTCCTTAGGTACAATGAATACTTCTAAATGTTCACTATAACATGCCAGATCTTCACTTTTTGAGTTTAGGTCTTCTTTGAGGGAAATCAGATAAAAAATATGTAGTAATTCATTGTATACCCTTGATGTAGATTGAACATTCATATACAATATTGTCTCTGGTGTTTAATGTATCTCGTGTTTTTTTTTACTATTTTTCCAATTTATAATATTTTCACTCTATTTTCAAACAGGGGAAATATGTAGGCTTGTAGAGGAAAGCCTGAGCTTTTTATTTAATACAGATGTGCTTAATGTCAGAGTTATGTCTTAAAAGACAGTTTGCAGAGATATAAGCCCTGTTAATAAATCTAAAGTATGCAGCTCCTGAAGATCAGAGCTAATGGCTGCCCAAATAACTTTTCCATAACTTTGTTACATCCCCTCCTGGTAATTCAATATTCTCTCATCAACTCACCCATTTTCTTAAATATATACTTTTGACATCATTGAGTCTAGCTCTCTCAATAATGTATATATAGATACCACAGGGAACTTGCAGGGCCTAGCTAAGGATTTCCTGATAAATGGAAAGGGGATAAGAAATGAGAGGCCAACATCAGCTTCAGTGGTGTTAATGTAGCTACATATTGGATAATATCTAAATCTCTATTAAATTAAATATGGCAATGTTATAGATTCAATGGTTTTCATTTTCCCCTATGGATCCATAAAAGAGTTATTTTTAAGCCCTTTTACAAACCAATCTTCATAGATTCTATAAATCTTTACAAATGCAAATCTGAGATTCCTACTGAATGATAAAAAAACCATTTCATGGAAATGAAAATCCAACCATCCCTGGGCTTAAAGCCAAACTTTTGTTACCAAGTAAATGGATCTGATTTTTCCTCCCAGAATAGTAGTAATAGAAGTATGTGGTAAGAAGACATCCCACACAGTAGTTATCCATTTTGTTTAGCATTTAGAAAAAATTGGAACTGTTCAGCATTTAAAAAAACACAAATTATCAGACCCAGACTAACACGAGTCTAGTAATGGAGTGGAATCCTTTGCCAGATGTATAGGCATCCACAACCTTTTTTTCTGAGGGGAAAAAAGAGAGATCTTTTGTTCTAGGCATGATGACCCCACACATGTCATTCATAGAGATAAGTTTGGGCTTGGTGTGAACCCAGTAGGCCTGAGTTTCCCCAAGCAGCTCAAAACTGTGACTGCCATTCACTACTCCCAGCCCAATCAGTGATGGCAGTTGTCACCAAGGGCTCTCAGATGCACTCTCTTCCAGGATTTACCCTGGGTGTTGCAGCCACAGGCAATCAGACAACTCTGAGTCACTTGCCCACATGCTTCCAAGGCCAGCATTCTCCGTGGACAGACACCATTTATCCTCATGACACAACAATCCCCCATGTGTTACCCAAGCCTTTCCTTATGACTTTTCTGTTCCAAAGCCTTCTGCCCCTGTTCACCTTGTCCACAGCTGAACACTATTGCCACTGCTAGCACTGTTCCTGATATGCTCCATATGTCGCTCCTGGCACTAATCCTGGCATGTTCTATCTGTCAAACCTGGCCAACGGTGCTGTTCCTGGCATGCTCCACCTGTTGCTCTGACCATTGGCACTTGTTCTGGTATGCTCCATTGGCAAAACCCTGCTGCTCTGAGCTCTTGCTACTTGGCATCACCACACCTGGTGTGCTCCATTTGCCAACTTTGCTCCTCCAGGCTCTTGCTGATGGACATGGCTACTCCTGGAATGCCTGTTTGCTAACCTCTGCCCCTCTAAGCTCTTGCATCCGGGCACTTTTGGTATGCTCCGTTTGCCAAACACAGCTCCTCTAAGCCCTAGCAGCTGGACAATTTGGTGCTTCACTTTTGGCTCTTACTTGCTGTCAGCTTTCACCAAGAGTGGAGCCTGCAGTCCATTCTTTTGGGCAGTCTGCCACACAAGTCAGACCCCCCATGAGCAGTACTCTGGTGAATAATGTTCTTCCCTTGGTTTTCTTGTCCCCAGGTAAGTGCCTGGTATGTGATAAGCTTGTATTAATGAAGTTCTTTTGGACTTGCTAGAGGCTGAAAAGGCAGTAATAAATATTCCACCAAAAAGAGATAGTAGGTAACATCCTCTTAGGTTTTGGACTTCTGCATGCATAACTCCTAAAACGTGATCTGATATGTCATAATGAATACAATTTAAATTTTTTTCCTAATAGGGATGAAGTTCTGGTTTGCCACTACCATAAGTTTATAGCAAAACCTGGGGATTTGCAAAGTTTACACTTCATGAACTTTTAGTTTGCTCGTTCCCCACTAGAAATAATGAGCAACCTATAACACAGTACCTAGCTTTTAACCTAGTCTGCTGAGGTATAAAATACAATAATTTAAAGGAATTTATAAACCAGCCTTCTTTCTATAAAAGGGTGGGCTCACAGCAGCTATATTGTCATACGGAGATCTGACAATTCTGTGCAGGGAGATATAATAATCTTTCTTACACAGGGAGATATATAATAATAATAATAGGGAGAGTTTGACAATAACCCACCTAGACTTTGGGCATGGTTCACACCAGGGCGTATGGTGAATGTGTGTCAAACCTTTGATCAGAGCTTTAATACGCATTCAGTCAATATGCACAAACGCGGAATGCGCTTTAATTTTTTTCATATGTTTTTGACAGAAAGCATGTCACCAAATTTGCAACATGTACTACTTTTCTGCATTTGGTGCACATCCAGGGACCCAATGAGGATCAATGGGGATGCGTGCTAAATGCTGGAAAAAAGTCCCACATACGCGCAAGAACACGCATTCCCTCAATGCCCTCGTGTGAAGGGGACCTTAATGGTTCATCGCAAAGTTCACAAACTTTGAAACTTCAAGCAAAATTCATAACACTGTTCATGAATCGAACCGAGACAGATTCGCTAATCCCTAGTTGCTAACTAGTGGAGCCTCTTTAATTGAGTATGTACTGTAAATATTTTGTTTCTTTAGTTTTTTACTTAAAACATGTGTCAATTTGTGTTATAGACAGATGACACAGAATTAAAGTGAATTTGTTTTAAAAAAATGTTGAAACAGTTAAAGGTAAAATCGCTACCTAAGAGCAGACAATACAAGATGTCTGTTTTTATTTTTATTAGCAAGAAAAGCCTTTTCTGTGCCCATTTCCGACTTAGTTTCACTTTGTTACTGCTGCCTGACTTGTCCCTGACTTTTCCTGCCACTTGACTCCATGAGATTGCCTTTCCTTGCCACTAAGACTAGTCTTATTAACTATAAGATTTCAGAATGTTTACACAATAAATGATGGGAATATTCACTCAAGTTATCTAATTATGTGTAACTAAAATATGTAAACTGTATTGTACTTTCCAGTCAGCCTCTAATACTTTCTAATAAAGGTAAAAGCATGTAGCAGGCAGGGAGCATGTGTTCATTGGCATGAATTACTTTTGAAAGTTTAAAATACAGTGTAGTAGGGTTTCTCAACCCTCCTTCAGTCATGGCACCCTTTGCAAAATATTTAAGAAAATGTTAACAACATAAATATATAAAAAAAGTGGCCCCCACCAAAATCTATTCAAGACCCTTATCCCAGAGGACAGCAAACATTGTCGTTTTGTGAATGCTTGCTGGATTTGCGGCATTCGTTTCCATGGTGCTGGTGGTCAGCCTGCCTGCACTATGGAAATACGTGATGCTTTTTAAAAATGTCTAGGCACCCCTAAGGAAGCCGAAAGGTATCCCAGGGTATCACGGCACCATGGTTAAGAAAAGCTGCAGTGTAGGATGATTAAGCTTGTCCCTCAGGAACTTCTCACCATCTTGTCTTGAATTGTATTGTAATTGTAATGTATTCCTTATATTGTAAAGCGATGCACAAACTGTTGGCGCTATATAAATCCTGTATAATAATAATAATAACAACTTTAATATGCAAAACACTAACGTGGCAAAACAGCCAAAAATAATTATGTTCTCTCCACCAGATTTACATGATTTTTTGGAGAACAATGTTTTTCTCTGTTGTAACTTTTCTTGAACACCAGTATTTTTTTTTATATACTCAACTAGGCAAAAACCACTTGTATGAAGTTTGCAAAGCTTTGAGAGTTTAATACTATTTTGTTTTGCAAACATTACTGTATATCGTGTTTGCCCGAAAATAAGACACTGTCTTATATATTTTTTGGCTAAAAAAAAACACACTAGGTCTTATTTTTGGGGTAGGTCTTATCATTTTTTTTTATGTACAACAATCCACACTTATTCATGTACAACAGTCTACATGTCTTCATGTAAAAAAAATGGTGATCAGAGCAATCAGGGGTGCTGTACCTTTCCAAGAGCAATTTGCTAACCAATCGCTGGCCAGAATGATCGAAGCGCACTTTCACTATTGATTCCTCACAGGCGGAGTGCATTTGGTATCACTCAGCCAGTGACAGGAGCCCGCGCTATAGAGGAAGCATCGGCTTATGCGGCTCTGCTACCTCCGCTGCCGCCTTGCTTCCTCTAGCGCTGGCTTTGTTGGCACCGCTGATTCTCTCCCGCTACTTTTCAAATTTCCCCTTATGCCACCACCGGCCCTGGGAATGGTCACAACTAGGTCTTATTTTCGGGGTAGGTCTTATTTTCGGGGAAACAGGGTATGTGTTCATGTACAGACGAGATAAGCAAAGTTTTTGTTTGCATCAATGTGTCTTGACTAATTAAATGGTGACTGTTTTTTTCTGTTAGACACAGAGGATGATCATGATAATGTAATCTGTGTATTTATTATCTAATATTGTGGACTGTTGATTCTTACTCCCTGTTTAAAGTATCTTACATTTAGAACTGAACACAAACTGTTTCTTCCTATACAGAAATTATAACAGCAATTATAATAAAATTGCATTGGCTTGCATGAAGCTTAGGCTTATAATGAAATTTCAAACACTGATATCATTTTTGCATTAGGGAAGATTAACATCCATGGAGACATCCACAATTTAAACTCTTTAAGTTAAGTACAGTACTCTTGAGAAAAGTCTGTTAACCAAATTGGACCATGTACGTGAAATATAGTAATTGTAGTCTGTAATAGAAAATCTCCTCATAAGACACCTATTTTAAAGCTCATTAATTTTTGTAGCTGATCACGCATAAAGCAACGTGCAGTAATTTGCTGAATACGATTGTGAAACCTTATGAATTCTTCATCTCCCAAGGGTGTATGTCTATAATCAGATGAGACATTCCAAAAGACTCACAGTGCCATACATTACACAGTCCTTAGTAAAATATTTCCAAGAGATTATGTTTCAGTAATTCCAACACACATAATGCATTTTTCTTCTCACTCGCACTCAAGAAACGTGCACTCATAAAATATGTCACTTAATATTCATAGGATATCAATAGCATAAAATTACAAAGCTAGCAAGATGCAGCCTAATCTCAGTGCAACATATCTAGGATTATTTGGATTATTATAAATACTGGTGTGCATTAATTGATACTAGCCAATCAGAGATCAGCAGTCAGCAATTTAGCTACATTAAACCTTGGGCATTTTATAACACATTAACATCGACAATTTCTAGGTACAATTTCCCCACTAGAAATAAGGAGCAACCTATAACACAGTACCTGGCTTTAAACCTAGTCTGCTCAGGTATAAAATACAATAATTTAAAGGAATTTATAAACCAGCCTTCTTTTTTTAAAAGGGTAAGATCACAGCAGCTATATTGTCAGTGTATATTGAGGCTCATAGGGAGATCTGATAATTCTGTGCAGGGAGATATAATAATGTCTCCTTACACAGGGAGATATATAATAATAATAATAGGGAGAGTTTGACAATAACCCACCATAGACTTTGGGAAGTGTCCACACAAGGGCATGTGCTGAATGTGTGTCAAACCTTTAATCAGATCTTTAATGAGCATTCAGCAATATGCACAAACGCAAAATGCGCTTGCATTTTTTCACATGCGTTTGGCGGAAAGCATGTCGTCAAATTTGCGACATATACTACTTTTCTGCATTTGGCGCACATCCAGGGACCCAATGACGATCAATGGGGATGCATGCTAAATGCTGGAAAAAGTCCCACAAACGCACAAGACCGTGCATTCCCTCAATGCCCTCATGTGAACGGGGCCCTAATTGTTTATCGCAAAGGTCACAAACTTTGAACTTCAACCAAAATTCATAACACTGTTCATGAACTGAACTGAACATTATCATGATCATCCTCTGTGTCTAAAAAAAACAGTCACCATTTAATTTAATGTGCCTATCAAGGGTTCTTTTTGCATCATTGGCATTTACTATATATTCCCATGCTATTAAGTGAGCCAACCTTTATTTTATGGAAGTTATTAACAGAAACAAATATTGTGTGCATGTAGTTATGTCTAAATCTAAATATAAACAAATGTAGACAATCATATAAAACATGTTTTCAAATATACATCTTTACATTATGTGGCAACTTAGAGAGGACCTATCGTCAGATATGTTTCCTTTTCAACTGACACTAAACTCAGGAATTAAAGTACCTTAACTATTAACAAAAATTTATCTTATTTGTGTATCACTCGGCTGTAGATCCTCAAATCATCTCTGAATTGGTGCTGACACTGTTCTTCCTTAAAGGAGAACTATGAGGTGAGTGCTTTTCACTCACCTCATAGTTCTAGCCGACCTGTGACAATGAGACTGTCACAGGTCAGCTCAGTAGATCGGGAGGTGAGCGAACACATACCGGGTTCGCTCGCCTCTCGATCCTGTCACGGCTCTCTGCCGTGACAGGGGGAGGGGCTGGATTCCCCTCTTCCCGCTCCGATCTGCCAGCGCTGACTGGCGGAACGGACGGGGAGGTGGCGGGTACAGCTGGCTCTGCCTCTAGATAGGCAGAGCCAGCTGTCACTCACGCAGCTGCGCGGATCCCGTCAGCTAAGTCGTGATCCGCTCTGGCTGCGGCGTCTCAGTATACTGAGCTTAGGGTAACGGGAGGACGCTAGTTTTGTGTCCTCCCGTTACCCTAAGGAGAACTATGGGGAAAAACACTGACCCCATAGTTCTCCTTTAAGGTCCCCACACACCTTACGATAATCGTACGATAATCGCGGGAGGTGTGTGGAAGCCGTGCGACCTCTACTACTGTAAGGTCGCACGACTTTAAACTTACGGACATGTTTCAAAACCCGGCGAGCATCATACAATGTTCTGCGGGTCGGTAGCCTGTTTGTGAGATAAAAGCCGGACAGGCCGGTGTGCGCAAGCACACACTGCCCGTTCGGCATTGCGGTCATCGGAAGCCCGCCCCTCAGGGGGCGTGGCTTGAGGTCATCGCAAGTACGATCTGCCTATGCAAGATAGGCAGATCGTACGTTTTTTTAAGTACCTTACAACCATCGCAAGACAAAAGTCTTGCGATGGTTGTAAGGTGTGTGCCCAGCCTTATGAAGGGTGGCTACTTTTGTTACCCTGTTGTCCCTGTGTGTGTTGTATAGTGGACACTGCTTCAAGCTCACTCCCATGATGGACTACAATCTCAATAAAAATTAGTAAACAAAATGTGAGTTTTGTAGTCCATCACAGAAGTGAGCTTGGAGCGGTGACTACTTTACAACACACACAGGGATCATGGGGAACAAAAGTAGCCACCCTACAGAAGGAAGGGCAGTGTCAGCATCAATTCAGATTTGAGGAGCTACAGCCGAGTGATACACAAATAAGCTACATTTTTGTTAATAGGTAAGGTACATGAATGCATTTTTAAGACCTAATTCCTCAGTTTAGTGTCACTTGTATATTGAGTAATGTGTCAGTGTAACATGTCTAGGTATTTATTACCTCTCACAGACATCACAATACAGAAATCACAATACTCCCCATGACAGTACATTTATTTTTATCTATCAAGAAGGACTGCACTATCTTTGTGTAACCCTCATCTAAGGACACCATCTACTTCCTAGACTAAGTTGATGGATCAGAGATGACTCAGCAAATAACCTCTAAATACCAAAGTTAGAAAAAAGTTTATAGATTTTAAGACATTTACAAATAGTTCCTTAGTTAGAAATGTTACCTAATGGTGTTCTGTGATTCTGCTTTAAGATATGCACTGAAACATGTTCTTGTACCTTAGAGGGCAATATGATCTTTTGAAGCTAGATAGTGACAATCCATCATGTAATGTGTATAGCTATCTCAATGTTTTGCCCGCTCCATACAAACTCACATTTGTGTCCAACACCAATCACACTGAGAGCCATTTAAGTAAAGTAGAAATTTCCTTTTATACTGAGGTCATCACAGTTTTTTTTCAGTCTGGCATAAAATTAACACCTTTTAGCAAATTGCCCCTCTTTTTATTTTTACAATTTTAGAATCAAGTGCATATGTTTGAGCAGAGCATATCAATGGAAGATGGTTACAATGGGTTACCCCTGCACTTTACCAGTATTGAATAACTTGAATATTTAAAGTACAATATGCTCAAATACCTTTTTTGTTCCTTTAAATATACATTGCTACTGCTATTTTCTTTCAAAGTAGCAGAAGCATAGGCACCAAACATGCAACCAGCCGCTTTACAAACAGGTGTTAGATATATGTATTGGAAATTGTATTTTTATTGCAGGAGTAATTCACTAACCTTTAAGCCCCACATTTAATTTAAAACCAAGCCCAGCACTGTGTTATTTATATAGTTCAATAATTGTACAATGGTTCACTAAATCCAAATTAAATGTTCCTATAGCTGTAGCATGGGCAGTAGCTTTAGAAAAATCATTCCCTCTCATTTAGCCATATGCAGAAAGCTGTAAATCCTATTTTAATGAATATTTTGAAGAAAAAAACATACACTAAACCCTAAATGTCCTGAATGATATATCTGGAAAAGTTGTCCATTTCAAGAAGTATTTTCCTTCTTAAAATTTTGAAAAAAATTATTTACAATCCTAGACTAATAGTGCTGTAAACTGCATAGGAAATGTCCAAAGAAAATCACAATGTTCTCTCTTTAGCAAAGGATATAATTTATTAAGTACTCAAATTTTCTTTCTGGCCCCAAAAATTATAGCCTACCATACCATTCTGCAGACAAATTTGTGTAAGTCAGTGTAGTAAAACTTTTTACATTCTTAACAAAATATGATTAGCATATTATAGTAATTAAATTAACAGACTTAATCAGTTCTTCATATGATTGATGATGTCTATGATCTGCAGGGATATCCCTAAAAATATTTCCAGAAGTACTCCGTTTCCATTAAAACTCCACTTATAGAAGCAATATTGGAGAAACCAGAGTCCTAACTGCAAACTGACTTTCTTTGGAGAAAAGGGGCAGAAGTAACTGGAGTTTTAGAATTGACACATGAGATTGAACTTTAGACTGCGACAGATAGAACCCAAACAGAGGGGCAGACCAGAAGTTTCATTTATGAGCAGCACTGGAGGTGTAGTGGCAAGAATGTAGTAAGTTGGAGGAAGTCATCCTTGCAGTCTATATTTGAGCCTGTTCTATATACTATACATGTAACCCTGCAAAAAATGTGTTTTATTTTAGATCAATTAGAATTTTAATTTCTTTCATTTTTTTTATTTTGGATTCAATTCGGTTTGTTTTTCCGATTCCATATCTGTCCGAATTTTCATTTCGGAAACATCCACAACAGGAAGTCACATGACCTTGTCTGTAATGCAACCCCCAACAGCCAAAAAACTAAGATTGGCCAGAGAACAGTCACATTTCGATTTAGTTTCATTTTGAACAAAATCCGGACGCATCCGAACTTTCGTTAAAGGAACATTGTGCTTCGTTTGCATTAGGTTGCATCTGCATGTCTGACTTTTAAAGAAATTCATGTGAATATTCATGCGGAACTAAACAAAATGGAAGTGTCTTCTATATACAGTATAGTGCATGCTAGAAGAGAGTGGTTTGAAGGAGGTCATCTATGCATGTATCTAGTCTGCTCTGTATGAGATGAGAGTGGTTTGGAGGAAGTGGGTAGCTAATTGCAATCCTATTCGTTAACTGCAACCTATAACCCTTAGAAATACGTCCTATCCATAAACCCTAGATTCTAACATGCTGGATAAAAGTGTATTTCAACTCACAACCTCATGTTTAACAGAGCAGCATTTCTAACATTGCCAACTAATCAAATTTGTCATGTGATCTCCACTTCTTTTAAGTGTCTTCCAGAGTGATAATGGCTGGCTGGCTGTGCAGCCTGTGTTATGGTGAATATGCCTGAGAAAACATCTCTCTCATATATACAGTAATAGTGTGTGTGTGTGTGTGTGTGTGTGTGTGTGTGTGTGTGTGATTTGTGCTTATGCTATAGAATGCTGTAAGCAGTAACTATGTTTCTGCAAAGTCTCCCTCACTTAAATCATAGTCCCCCACTACCTCCTTCCAGTCTTAAGGTGCCCATACACCTTGCGATTATCGTTCGATTTACGATCGAAATTGGATTTTCGTACGATAATTGGCCAGTTGATGGGAAGTAAATGATCAGAATTACTGTA
>NW_017306339.1:1123146-1131720 GCF_000935625.1 Nanorana parkeri
TGTGTGAGTGTGTGTGTGTGTGTGTGTGTGTGTGTGTGTGTGTGTGTGTGTGTGTGATTTGTTTTTGTTCATTTGTTTGCCAATAGCCTTCAAGCAATGTGTGAAACATACCCAACAATGCTTTTAGTAAAAACATTGTTCTGCTACATCAAGATACAGAAAGGCAATTTTGACTGCAGCCCTGTGACCTCACTATAGTAACTCACAATGCACCTTAGTTTCCTCCTTATTTCATTACATAGCTGCAGTGTATCACATCTCCTGGTATCCTGTCTTTCCGCAGTAGACAATACCTCATCTGTGCAGAGGAAATAGCAAAGAGAAAGCTCCCTTGTGCAGTAGGTTTATTAAAACAATTTAAAAGTGGTAAATCTCCAATGACATGACATACATGCCAGCATACCCAGCTTAACATGCTTCATTAAAGGAGCTCCTTGGAGTATGCTTGGAGATTGTATTGAGCACAAGTATGTGAGGAGTATGCAAGACTACTGCGGTAAGTCAGAACACTGGGAGAAATGATACACTGCTGCTATGCTATGAACAGAGGTGGGACCTACCATAGTGTGATCATGAGGCTCCAGTGAATTATATGCTAAAGGAGTCTGGTGGAGGTATGAAGTGGGACAGAGTGAGTTGTTGATGATTTATTGAGAAAAAAATGGCAGTACACAAATAACAAACAAACATAAACTTACACACGATCTTTAATGCTTCCCCTATAAGCCACATATTAAGATAAAACAAGCAACACTTTTTTATATACAATCAATACATTATTTTACAAAAATAACTGTGCATTGTGTGTTTTTTTCAATGAGAGTTACATCTTTAACCCAATACATTCACTAATCATACGTCATAAACATAACATTGCATAATATTTGACCCATTACCATCTGAGGGAGAAAACAAAAGAGAAGGGCGCCCACCCTAGTGTAGATAGTTTTTAATGATAAAAATTAAAGTACAGAATAAAAACATACTCTCAAAAGTGAATCAAAGTAAAAGTATAGTAGGCAAGCCTGGATGGCATCTAAAATCAGCACAGGACTCCTTCGATGACTCATTTCCGGGGCCACGCCCCCTTTGTCAGAACGTTGTTCTGTGCTGTTACACAGGCGTCTGTGCAGGTGATTTTAGATGTCATCCAGGCTTGCCTATTATACTTTTACTTTGATTCACTTTTGTGAGTATGTTTTTATTCTGCACTTTAATTTTTATAATTAAAAACTATCTACACTAGGGTGGGCGCCCTTCTCTTTTGTTTTCTCCCATATTGTTACAGCTTCCCAGGCTGAATTGGGGCAGCACCCCTAGTAATCCTCGCTTGCATATATCCTTCATTTGTTGGTCAACGTTTGGCACTTCAGATTCGTTTTCATTGTAACCATTAACATCTGAGTTCCAATGATTCTTTTAGACCATTTGTGACGCTAAAGGTTTTTTCTCAACATTTTTTTTAAGAAAAACTCTGCTTCTTTAAGAGATAAAAGACAGAGTATTGTCATAAGCCCATCCAAGGGAACGTATCCACGCATTGCCCGTCTAGAGTCCCGAAGGCCTAAAATAGGCAAAAGGGATTAGAACAAGAAAGACCACTAGCTATGGAAATTGGTAATGTCTGTAGACAACCATTAATAATATAATAATTGTCAGATTTGCATGGCTTGGATGGTCAATAGAGGGTATACAGTCCTCCACCCAAGAGATGCAAGTGAGTCAGGGTTTACTAAACTCCTGGTACCCAGGCATGAAGCTTATTTAGATGGCTGTAGTTCTTGAACAGTGGGAAGATCTAAGAAATGGGCAGCAGGATAAGTGTGTATAAAGCCTCTTTCTTTGCTGGGAGTGCTCTGCTACATTTTTGGGGACATAGACACTTTAAAGAAAACTTAAGAGACTTTCATATGAATTATTGTATATCTAGCCTTGGAAAAACAAAATAGTTTAACCCAATCTGTGTGGTATTGCTATCATGTGGTGGAATTAATTGATCATGATTATGTATTAATAAATGTATTTTTACATTTTATATTGAGAGGATTGAATGTTTTTTTAAAGCCCCTTTCCCTCTAGGTAGTTGCACACCTTAGAGTGGAATAGTCCGTCTGCTATTTAAAGAGAACTTGCCACAATAAAATGGCCTGTGCTCTAGCAACTGTGAATCATTTTCCTCACTGAATGATGGACTTTAAATTGATTTGGAATAGCCTTATAACTAGGGTAGTACAGATACAAGTACAAGTACATGTACCGATACTTTTGAGCTCCAAGACTAGACTAGAGAAAAATTCAAAAATTAGGAGGCAGCTGTCATTTGTAAGGAGCACACGGAGCTCCTGGGATTTTTACATCTCTGTTTTAATGTACGATTTTGTTTTTATAAATATAAATAAAGGGATGCACAGATACCAGTTTTGCGAGTACGAGTACTGATACTTGCCGAGTACTTACAAGTACCAGTACTGATACATTTTTGTTTATTGTCATGTGGCAGTTTTTCCTAAAACAATACAGACTAATGATTTCAGGACAGTGAGGGAGCACCAGAGCCAGGTCCCAGCTGCAACCGCTGCAACCCTGGTAGTTCTCATGAAAATACCAAGTATCTGCACTGGGACTCAAAAAGTATCTGTGCATCCCTACTTATAACCCTTCTCAGATTGATGGGGAGCAACAATATTTTCTCTAAGATCATTGCTTATATCTTACCTTCTTGTGTTGACACACACCTGAATGTTCCAGATCAGCAAACTACTAAAACCACGCCAAGGTGGGAACGAGACCATTGAATACAATGGGATTGATATTTTTGAGCGTTTTGTAGAGCGTTCGTCGAGCGTAGAACGCGCTACAAAACGTTCAGGTGTGAACGAGGGCTTATAGAGGTGGTCACACTTGGTAAGCAGCACCTGGCTGCTACTTAGCCTCTTAATTCCTATGGAAGCAGTAAGGGTGCACTTAGTTTTTCACAAATGACTTCTCTATTTTGAACTTAATTTGGTAAAATACATAATGATACGGTGTAATATGTCATGTGTTGTTGTTCATCTGAGGTTGTATTTACTTAATTTTAAGACCTGCTAAGGACAAGATGATTTTTATTATGTCCTGGTACATAAAACTTTACAATTCAAAGAATGTGTACTTTCTTTTTCACACAACTGTATTTGGTAGTACAGAGCACACACCAACAATGCTAAAAAGGAAGTAAGGATGTCCCTCCATTTTCCCCATACCTTTAGACATCTTAATTGGTTGCCAAGAAGACACCTGAAAAGAAGATATGTAATTAAACAAATAAAACTGTTTTAATTTGGGGAGGGGTGAAGGGGAGAGAATAGAAAGACTGGAGGGGAGAATTAAACGGAAGATAGGTTTTAACATGATCACAGTCATTGATGCATCTAAAAACGATTATAAAAATTCACCAGACTACCCTATCTGCTCAGTATGTCACATGAAGTTGGATATACATTAAACATCTAACAAAATTATTTATAATCAGTAGCATTGGTTGTAGCATTTGGCAAACCTTAAAGTATATCTTTAATACTGAATACACAACTGCTGAGATGAAGATGTGGTATGATGTCAGGAGGACAAGAAGAGGTTAATCTTCTACTTGATACATTTCTTTTGCAATATAATTTCTAAGAGTACTCTCATAAAATCTCCAAGCAACTGGGAAGTAGCAACCAGCAAGTAATGAGGATCAAACCAAGAACAAGTTGTTGCTAAGCAACAACAGTACATAAATGCTTTGAGAAAAAATGGAAATGCTGCACAGCACTTTTTAGTTTTCAAAAAATAAAACCAGATTGTAAATTAAACGTACTCATTTCCATATGTGTAAGTTATTCTTTAATATACGTTACAACACAACAGAAGAACTCTGATTATATATGTGTATAGCTGCAGATTATTCTAATATCAAATGAAGATAAGATAATATTTTACACATATATTGCTCAACATAATTGGGAAGCATTTTATATTGCTTCTTATTTGAGACTTTTCTTGCTGGTTGATATAATTGTGATATACATTTGTATATGCTTTATATGATGTTTTGGTAAAAAAAAGTGCTAAGGGGACTTGTTGAGTAATATACACTATATTGCCAAAAGTATTGGGACACCTGCCTTTACACGCACATGAAATGTAATGCCATCCCAGTCTTAGTCCGTAGGGTTCAATATTGAGTTGGCCCACCCTTTGCCACTGTAACAGTTTCAACTCTTCTGGGAAGGCTGTCCACAATGTTTAGGAGTCTATGGGAATGTTTGACCATTCTTCCAGGAGCGCATTTATGAGGTAAGGGACTGATGTTGGACGAGAAGGACTGGCTTGCAGTATCCACTCTAATTCATCCCAAAGTTGTTTTAACGGGTTGAAGTCAGGACTCTTGTGCAGGCCAGTCAAGTTCCTCCACCCAAAACTCGCTCATCCATGTCTTTATGGACCTTGCTTTGTGCACTAGTGCGCAGTCATGTTGGAACAGGTAGGGACCATCCCCAAACTGTTCCCACAAAGTTGGGAGCATGAATTCCTCCTCCACCAAACTTTACACTTGGTACAATGCAGTCAGGCAAGTTCCGTTCTCCTGGCAACCGCCAAACCCAGACACGTCCATCAGATTGCCAGACAGAGAAGAGTGATTCGTCACTCCAGAGAACACATCTCCACTTCTCTAGAGTCCAGTGCCAGTGTGCTTTTCACCACTGCATCTGATGCTTTGCATTGCACTTGGTGATGTAAGGCTTGGATGCAGCTGCTCGGCCATGGAAACCTATTCCATGAAGCTCTCTACGCACTGTTGTTGTGCCAATCTGAAGGCCACATGAAGTTTGGAGGTCTGTGGCTATTGACTCTGCAGACAGTTGGCGACTTCTGCACAGTGTGCGCCTCAGCAAGCGCTGACCACGCTCTGTCATTTTACCTGGCCTACCACTTCGTGGCTGAGACATCACGCGATCGTACGATTATCGTAAGGTGTGTGGAAGCACGACTTTTAACTTACGGACATGTTTCGAAAACCCGCCGAGCATCGTACGATGTTCGGCGGGTTTGTGGCATGTTCGTAAGATAAAAGCCGTACAGGCCGCGTTCGGCATTGCGGTCATCGGAAGCCTGCCCATCAGGGGGCGTGGCTTGCGATCATCGCAAGTACAATCTGCCTATGCAAGATAGGCAGATCGTACGTTTTTTTAAGTACCTTACAACCACCGCAAGACTGAAGTCTTGCGATGGTTGTAAGGTGTGTGCCCAGCCAACAGTTGACCGCGGAATATTTAGTAGCAAGGAAATTTCACGGAACACCTGAATCCAATGATTTGGAGGGGTGTCCCAATACTTTTGGCAATATAGTGTATAATACTGTATAAGGTTTAAGATTTGCTCTCTCCAACAAAGACAGAGGGGGTCTTATTCTAAACTTAGACTACATCCTGAAACCTCATAAGTAGGGAAAAATGTTGAGCTGACAGTCTTTAGTGAGAGCTGTGGTGATTTGAATGCCTATATGCTTAGTCCATGAGCAGTATAGGGCATAAGGGGGTTATTGGTTGTGTGCGGTCATCATTTAAATGGAGAGGTACAGATATGGACCAATTTAACAGTAGACTGTATGTCTTCCAAAGGTTATTACTTTCATCACCTTCTGAAGGGAGGATGTGGTGTCACCGAGAGCAAATTTATCTTCCTGTAGCATGAGCTTGCAAATATTCCCATATAGAAAACCTACAATATTTGCATTGTGTCTAATCATAGCAGCCAAGGCAAAGAACAGTGCTGGAAGGGGACACCCTTGTTGGGTTCTCCTACCCAGGGTAAAGTTTGGAGGCATCCAACCCCCTTTATGGACTGCAGCCACTGGAATAACATACAGGATTTTTGGATTTTTATCAATGCAATATGGGTTTTCTCAAAAACACATTTTTCAAGCCTTTCCCAAAGGTAAGGCTATTCTATCCTGTCAAATACATTAGTATCACTGAGAGACAGCAAAGCCTTAGTCCACCAAAGGGAGTTTGCACATTAACAAATAATCTGTGGAGGTTAATTAATTTTGTGGCATGAAACCTGCCTGATCTGGGTGGACCACTGAAGTTATGACCTTATTGAGTCTACCAGCTATAACCTATGCCAGATCTATATATTGCAGGGCAGAAGAGAAATAGGCCTATTGGAGTGAGGGTCTAATGGGCCTTTTTAGCACCATGTTGACTCTTGTCATTGATGGTGGAAGGAGCTTTTTGTGGAGGCCATAATTAAATTTGTCCAGGAGCTTTGGCAATAAAGTATCTGCATACACTTTTTGTATCTCTGTCGGTAACCCTTCATCACCTGGAGCATTATGATTTGGGAAAGAAAGTGTTGCAGTTTCGAGTTCCACTAGTGTAATGGTAAAGTCTAGAAAGTCTTGTTGGTTTCAGGAAAGTTGTGTATTGTGATATTTTGAATACAGGCGAAAAGGGAGGAATGATGGTGAGCTAGTGGCTTTGGCAGTGTTTAATTCGGAAAAAAAATAGACCAGTTCTTGCAAAGTAGCATCTTGTTTCCCAATGCGAGTGACTACTGCCGCTGCAGTAGAAAAGTTGTCAAAGGGAATATTGAGCCATGCATTCTGTCTTTGAGAATTGGGACAGGACACTTAATGTGTCTCCTGTAGTATATTAGAAAGGCACAAGCAGGAAATAATGTGGCACGTTGTTTTCAGCACTGGGAGGTCAGAGCAATACATTAGAGAGCAGAGCGTTTGACTATGAAATAAAAAAATTATTTTAATGCAACGGTAATGCTGCTGCAAATATAAAATTTTTTATCATGTTTTATGATATATTTTTATATTTTTTATTATATAATGTTTAGAATGAGTTTTTATAGGATGAGTGTCACGAGTGTAAAAGTGTACCTGACCTAGATGTCATACATGTTTCTGTGCTTGTGTTCTCTTACCTGCTTCTCCACCAGCCTCCTCCCCCACACCGTGGATGTGTTCATTTCTTTAATTAATATATCTCTCAAGAAGGCCTTAAAAGCATTCCAACGGGAAAGTATTCAGTATGAATTCCTTTTTATTTTAAATGTATTTTTTTTTATTATTTTCATGCAGGCCAAGATGTGCAGCATAAGTGACAGTTATAGGGGGTTGGACAAACCATATAACAAACCATATAACACTATCATGGGTCATTGCAATGGTCAGATTTTGAAAATGTAGTTTAAACCATTTTCCAATAGAAAAAAAAACTGCTGTTGTAATGTTTAAAGAGGAGTTTCCACCTCCCAATAAAAATAACAATCTATATGCACATTGCTTTGTGTGTGCTTTTTATGTTGCATAAATATACTTGCAAGCCCAGTGGATCCAGTGTTGTCCTCTTCTCTCGCAAGGCTGTCCTACTATATATGCTATCCCATGTCGCCATCTTTGCCAGTAAAAAGGCTTTGAGGAGCCAGCTGTCTCTTCCTGGTTCTTGCAGTCAGCCTCTCAATCACCCACCCCCATATCTTGCACATGTACAGATATCTGATTTCTGAAAAGATTGTTATGACTAAATGGTATTTCTAAAAACTCTTTAAAGTGCAGCTTGAGACAAACTTTTTTATAGCATTAAATAGACATGGGCATGGTTTAGAACCTCTGTCAGATTTTATTGCTACATAGAGAGATAGGAAGTAATCACTCCAATGGGCCACAGACTGCATTGTGGGCTCAATTAAGCACATGAATGTACAATAATATAGGAAACGTGATGGCTTTACCTATCTAGCAAGTCATACACAGATGCTCAGTTTGTATGCTGTGGTCCTAGCTTGCTGTGAGCCCTAAATCTTAAAACAATGATGGTTTTGAGCAGATATCACCGCACAAAGGAATGAGCTTGTTGACATTATAAGAAAATAGACATAAATACAAAGAAAAGCTAATGTGGTCTGGCCTCGGTGGGGCAGGGAGTAGAAGAGCAGGACAGCCACCGGGCAGGTAGTTCATTCTACATTTAGCCATGCTTCCTGCAAGCAGGGATAAATGGAGAACAGAGAAGCCACCACTCATTTTGTACAAGTGATTTCGGCCATGCCACCGAGATCACTTGTAATACGCCTGAAGGGTCTGTTTCCCCCCCACCGCCCTCCCCTCCATGGTCCAGCCCCACCTCCGGCTGCCTCTGTCCCCGCTGGTCGCCTCCCTCCCCACTGTGGTTTTCAGGGTCCCCCGCTCTTCTGGGGGGCCAGGACCATGGCAAGGTAGTTCAGGATGGAGAGCGGGACGGTAGTGCAGAGAATGTCCATTCTCTGCTCTGCTCCGTGTGAACACTGAGACGGGAGAGCTGCACTTGCAGCCTTCCCATCTCAGCTATCAGAGGAGAGCCAGCACAGTGCTGTGTGCAAACTCCAGTATTGGAGGTGACAGGTTCAATAAAGAGAACTTGTCACCTCCAAATGCTATCACACAGGGGCTTGTTAGCTCCTGTGTGATAGCAGTAAAGCTACATAAAAAAATAATACAATTTAAAAAAACAAAAAAATATAAAAAGTAAAAAATATTTAAAAAATTTAAATTAA